>NW_019384347.1:155749-206481 GCF_000671375.1 Centruroides sculpturatus
TATTTAAGATATACTTACCAGGTTTAAAACAAATCAAATCAGGTCTGTTCATTGATTTCTTATAACATAAAAATACATCAGAACCCATCTATGAAAATTTTATTAATATACTAATTAAAGTTTTGTGTCTTAATGTATACTAACAGTAAGTTTTAAAAAATATACTCACCACACCTTTCTTTAAATTTTTATTTATTTGACAAAATGCATGTGGTGGAGTTTTCCCGTAAATACATTAATTTTTATACAGTTTAATGTATTAAACTGTTTATAATGATTTTATTATTGTTTTGTGACTTTCTTTTAATATCACCGCAAACCCAGGTTGAGAAATGCTGTCATAAAGGAATGATTTGACATTTAATAAAAATACTTACTTGTATGGGGTTTAGAAACAGATGAGTAAAAAGTCAATAATTATAAATAAATGAAAATATTTTAATAATTCATTATAATCAGTTTTGTTTATTAATTTAATAGTTAGACCGGAGTAATAGAAGAAAAGCCTGCGCCCCAAACAAAGTTGAAAAGCATATAAAAAGACCTAAGAATTCCTTCATGGTCTGGAATCAAATGTACCGGAAGAGTTTTTGTCAAAGATGGCCCCACTTGCCGAATACAGAAGTAAATTGATGGGTCAGAGCTGGAAACTCCTCTCGGAAGATGAGCGCCAGACATTTATAGAAAAGGCAAAAGAACTGCGTAAAGTGCATAAACTGAATTATCCAAGAAGTCCACCAATAGTCAGCCTACCCCGCCTGCCAAAGTTCCTTGCTCCCCAAAGAGTGCTAACATCAGCCTGCAAGATAATGGTGCCATGTTCATTCCGCAAGTGTCGGTCGCATCAGACAGAGGAGGCAGACTTTAAATTCATACATGAATTTTTGAAAGTGCAGTTTGAGAAGAGTATACTATATTATGTACTAGAATTATCAAAAGTGACTACTGATTTTTTTATAATAAAAAAAAAACAAACAATAGTGTTTATGACCTATTTCTTTCTACTCAAAGAGCACTAAAAGAGCATGGCTACACTGATCAATAAATGATGAAAGATAATATTTTATATTATATTACATTTTAAAATAATAATAGTGAAGATAAAAATTATTAAGAATTTCAATGGAGGTATTTTTTTTTCTAATTTCAAAAAGAACAAACCTTTTCAATGAAAGCTGTTGAACAATATGCCATATCAAGATTTTCAAAAAGTTTATAATTTTATTTACAAGCTGACGAATAAGTTAGGCAAGATCTTGAACAGGATTTTAATCAGGGCTGTAGGTGAAGGGCCTAGATGATATCTTTTAATTTATATTAGTATAGATAAAACATCTGTAGGTTTGATTAGTGGTAAACATTCTGGGGATCATAAAGATTATGGTAAAATTTGGTAACGATTGGTTCAGTAGTTTTCACGGTTAGTGGTCACAAACGAAAAATGCATTGTCTCTTTATATAGTAATAAAATAATATAGATATACATATAGAAATATAATATAGATATAGATTAGCAGACCTCGCCACGCGTTGTGGCTCAAAACGTATCTATTATAAATGTATAACACTTCCCCCCGTGGGAGTGGAAAATTTTTCGAAAAATTCCTCAGTGTACATTCTCTTGACGTACCCTATTAAAACGCAAAAAACCGCATCTAAAATAGTATAAATGGAAGTAGAGTTCTTTACGGTAAGCCTTAATCCTGTCCATCTCCCCCGGGGGAATTTCAAAGGATCGGTAGGAAAAAACGAACATTACACTTTTATTTATATAGATCAGGGTTTTTCACTCTGGGGGTCGCAAAGCCTTACACGGGGGGTCGCGGGGTAACCCACAGGTTGAAAAACACTCAAAATGTATTACTTTTGCGGACTTGTGATAAAAATGTCGTGAAGTAAACATCGCAACATCGAAAATCAATGTACTGGATTTGAAAATGTTTCCGTTGTGAATAGAATATTAATAAGTACTCAAGTTTTTAAAAATTTACGACAAGTATCAAGTTTTCTTCCGAAAACTTTTTTATTCTCTTGTATTTGTTACTACAATAAAACCTGTGTAAACTGGAATCGCACGGTACCGAATTTTTTTTCTGTTTGGCAGATTTCCATTTTGGACAAGTTCTGTTTTACACAGTTTTTGCTGTATATGTATAAAAATTAGAAAGCAGAATAATTAGTGAATTTAAAATACAGTAGGTACTCGATTTAACAGACAAATTGGAGAAGGGATTTCCGCTGTTGCCGAAAATCCGTTAAAAATTGAATGTGTTTTTAAAACGTATACAGTAAATTAAAGTCATTTTCATTTAATTAAACAAATTGAAAATAATAAATAAAATAAAATTCTGTATTCGAATTTGTAATATTCTAAATTGCTTTTATAAATATAATAATTTTATTATAAAGGTTTCGTAACTAAACTTATTGATTTAAATTATAAGCAAATATAATCAAGTTAATGGAAAAATCACTTTATACTGCAGTAGTATATTCACTAAATAAACACATTGATCTTTCTTTTGCTCTAACTATCAATAAGTACATAAAATCTGTTACCATTTCATGTTGCAAGAATTTTAAAGATAGAGATAGAGCATTTTTAATATCACTGTATTTAATTTAAAATTGCTATAATTTATGTAAACATCCATTTATTCATTCATTCATTCGAGGTAAGAAATTATATTAAATATAATTTTAAAGTGGTTTTTTATAGTGAAGTACAGGTAGGCTGGATAGCCTAGGCAGTTAAGGCATTTAGCCTACTGCTCTGGAGAATCCAAGATCAAATCTGACAAAAAATCCCCAGGAATATTTTGTCAGGATATGTCGGGCCCAGTTCCTCACCACCCGGTCGCCGCATTGTGGGCCTAGCCGAACCCATAATGAGCCTGCTAAAAAGAGGCCCTCTTAGTGCCCACAGGACGGAAACAGAAAGAAGAAAAACACTCAGGCAACCTCATTGGGGCCTATCCAACCAAGGATCGGTCCCCATTTTCAGGGAGACGAATCTAGGTTTTTTGGGGCCTAGGGCTTATTGAAGTCCAATGGGGCCCCATTTTTTTGTTAGATTAATAAATCAATTGATCACAATAAAACAAATAATACTATAAATTATCATCATTATTATATTATTAATATTAACTATTTTTTACTATATGATAAGTACTCATTTTGAATGAAAAAGTATTAAAAGTTTATGATAATAATTTAATTTTTGTGGGCCCTTGACACTTGGGGCCCAGGGCTTAAGCCCTATTAGTCCCTATGTAGACCCGCCTCTGCCCATTCCTTTACACCTTGTCGACCCCATTGTGAGCCTGCCTATTATGAAAAAATGCCTTCTTAGTGCCCACAGGGTAAAAAATAAAATAATTTGACAATGCCTTCAAGAATATTATTCATATAATAATAAGAACTTATGTTTAAGAATATTTGAAGATTTTTACTATATAATAGTTATGTTAATTATCTTATTGCTTTGGATCTCAATTAAAACTCTTTCAAGTCTTTTTTAAAATTATTAGTTTAAAAAATAAATTTATTTTACAAATAATTTGTTTAAAATTATTTATCATATATTTTTACATGATTAATTGAGATAATTATAAAAAAATAATACTCTTTAAAAGAAATGTGTTTCCTTGTGAAAGTATGATTGCCTCAATCCGACAGATAAATTTTATTATTAAGTATTATGCAATTTAACCTTAGAAAATTTAGATTAAAATATTATTTAGAGAAAATATATTGGAGAAATGGCAATTTAGATGAGTGGTTACCGCCAAGAAACATTATTGGTACTTATCAATAAGCAGTTTTTTTAATCTTTAATTATTTGTTTTTTCGTCTATAACAATAAAAACAAATAAATAAAGTCGATTTACATTTGTCAATCATTATTGGGCTGCAATTTGAAAAAAATTATAGACCTATAAATTCCCACTGTTGTTCGTCTCTCTTTCCTTAATCTCGAGAACTGAGTTAGATAAAATCCTATTCTTTTATATTTTGTATTTATTAATAGATCATCACCCTTAATTTCTCTTCTTTGTTTCTGAAATATTAGAGACAAAAATATTTTATGAGATTTAAGTGCGCATGACATGATCCCCTTTTTTACTTTCGTCTCACAAGGCCATATTAAAAAGGGCTTTTTTAAATCATAACCATTGCGAGTTCAGCTAGACCCACAATGGGAACGACCAGGTGGTGAGAGACGGAGCTTGACGTATCCGAAATGGATTGCCCATTCTTGCAATGTTACTCGCAGGATCGAATCCTTGGAAGAATTAGAACTCAAGTCCTCCAGAGCAATATGCTAACGCCTCGGCCATCCGGTCGTTGGTGTAATGACCTATTTATACAAAGTTGCAATCTAAATAAATAAATAAATAAATAATGGAAAAATAAAACATTAGGAGTTTCGTTTAGGATTGGTTATCGCTGTTGGAAAGGTCACCTCATATTTCAGTTTTATGAATTTCTGATATACTGAAATTACTGAGTGTCCCCCAGCGGCCAAGCGGTCTTCGTACCCTGAACACTGGGAATTCGGTCGTGGATTCAGCGCCTCGCTCGGCACGGGCTGGCCACGTGGAGTTTTCCCGGTTTTCTCCACGTCTGTAACGCCTAAACAGGGACCAATTTTCCTTAAAAAGACCTCCCGCAAGACATCCCCTAGGCAGATTCACCCAAGTGCTGCGTTGCCATAACTTAACAAATCAAACCTGAAATTACTGGCATTGTTGGATTTAGCAAAAATCAGCATTCTTTTTATTCAAATATATGAGAGTGGTCGCAGCATCCGCGATCGAATTTCAAAATCTCCATATACCATAGAATCATGTGGATTCTATGGTATAGATACGTACTATCTTTGTACAAGTAAACATAATCAATAATTTTTTATGCATAAGCATCAAGTAAATTTATTAATAATTGATAAATAAAATAAATTAATTTACTTATATTTTATTTATTTATTTTATTTAAATTTTACTATTAATTTCAGATCTAATTTTGTGAAGATGGATTCTTTCAACGAATATAGAAAACATAATATTTTCTGGTTTGAATCCAAAGATAACAATCAATACAAAGAAAAAATTTTCATATTTAAATTTCAAAAAATATACACACCATTTATTAAAACTATGAATATATGGGGCCTTGATTTAAATCTAAAGGCAAATATTGCTCATATCTCTCTCAGTATGATTTTAATACATTTGAGAGTATTATTTTGTTTGGGAAATGCTGTATACTTCGCCATATTTAAAGAATCGATTATATATGTTCTTAACTTAACTGTTGAAGTCACTAGTAGTATAATAACATTAATATCTTTCTATCATTTTCATTATTACAAGAAAAAAATAATAAAGATTTTAAGAGAAATTTCATTAAACTCTTGGCAAGAAACGAAGACAATTAACACGTACAGTAAACTATGGACATTGTACGTTTGGCTTTATGGAATGACTCAATATGGAATCAAGTTATGGTTATTAGCAACTGGAGATCCCCAAATACACTATGACAACTTTATGTTTAGTATTGACATTCATAATTTAGATTCTTTTACTGCTCGTTTAATTGCGGCGATAGATTCTTTCACTTGGATTTGGTTAATTATAGTGCCTTATACTATTGTTTGTATAATTTACATGTGCATATGTTCATTTATAAATGAAGAATTTCGAAAATACGAAATGATGTTACGATTAAAATTAAGCGAAACAAAAAATGTAGAACAATGTTTTAATTTAATAATTCTTCGTTTTTCTAAACTCTGTAAACATATTCGAGCATTAGATAAGTTGTATGCTCCTATAGTATTTTGGTGGTTTGTTTGTTTAATTGCCTCTATAATATTTTGTGTACATAATATTTTTACCGGAAATTATCTTTATGCTTTGGTTCAATTAGTTTTTACCTCTATTCTTTTTATAGGAATTGCAATAACGGCATCTGATGTTACTAGTAATTCAAAACTATTAATACCTTTTATTTTCGGCGCTTTAATTTCTTCCAGAGTAGAGATGAAGAAAATCCGGAGTATTTTATTCTGTTTTTATTTCAAACTGGTTTGTGATCCTCCACAATTTACTGGATGGAATGCTTTTATAATTAGTCGCGGATTTGTATGCACTTCGGTTAGCGTTATGCTGACATATTCTATTATTCTATTTCAATTAGGCTAATGATGATAAGTGTCTTAAGATGATTTGATTAAATTGAACGTAAAAAATACTTTTTTACGTTCGATTTAATCTGAAACTTGTGAAATTTGAAAAAATAAATATTTGAAAATTTTAAAATATTTCTTATGTAAATGTAATATAGAAATTAATTGCCGAAAAGATATTGAACTACAACTAACTTATTGAAATTTAAATATTTTTATGTTAAATATGTCAGAAATAATGAAATTGTATGCATATATATGTAAATAAGTAGTTTCCTCTTGTTTTAAGATCTCCAATATTTATTTGATGCACTTTTTTACTGTTTCACCCGTTTTAAAATCGGAAAAAACAATTCTTCTACTAACTGTTTATCAATTTCATTGTACAAGTATAAATTATAAACTGTTTTAAATCATTTTGTATAAAATACTCAATTTCTACATTAATACAGTACACGGTATGTTTTCAATGGTGCAGAGATCCAACGAGTTTCCACTCCAATCCAATCCAAACATACGATTAACAATCGTTTCAACTAAAATAGAAAAATAAAATTATATAAATTAAATTCTCACAATTTAGTTTTTTAAAAATCGTATTCTATTAATTTCTATTATTCTATAGGAATTTTTGCCATCATCAATAAAGATCATNATACTCAATTTCTACATTAATACAGTACACGGTATGTTTTCAATGGTGCAGAGATCCAACGAGTTTCCACTCCAATCCAATCCAAATATACGATTAAATCGTTTCAACTAAAATAGAAAAAAAAATTATATAAATTAAATTCTCACAATTTAGTTTTTTAAAAATCGTTTCTATTAATTTCTATTATTCTAGAGGAATTTTTGCCATCATCAATAATGACGATGACTTTTCTCGATCATTATCGTAACTATTTTTTCTTTTTTCCTGTTGAAAGATCATGGAAGAATTCGAAATAACTGAATAAACTGATAGGAAAAATTCCTCTAGAATAATTTTTTTCATATTTGGCTGTGTTATTTTCCCATTTACACAATAAACGTTCAATAATAGAATCATATTCTTTATACACAATGGATTTTACTAGTGATTTATGGGCTACTTATGCCAAGCTTTAAAATTCTTGTACACTCTCAACTTAAGGTTTAATAAAATAAATACAAAATAGATTAAGAATGGACATATTTAATTTTTATAAAATCTCGAGTAATACAATTCAATAATTGATGAATTTACAAAGCAACATAATAATATATGAGTATTTAAAAAAGGCGTTATCTTGTGTTTTCTTCTGTTCAATTTCTTGTGAAAATTTTTAAGGCTTTACTTGTAAATTAAAAAAAAAAAAAACTTATAGTTTAAAATTATTTATCTTTATGCTGAATTATGTTAGTTGCAAAATGATGACAACATATTAAAAATTAAAAAAAAACCAATTCCCGAATTAAGCAAATAGTGATTTACACAAATTATCTAAGCAATAAACAACGGATTAATAAGTAATAATACAGTGGTACCTCAGGATACGAACGCCCCAGCATACAAAATTTTCAGGATACGACATGAAATTCGAACATATTTTTGCTCCACGATACGAACAAAAACTCATCATACGACATTACATTAGTTCGCAGCGCCATTTTTTATTCACTTCTGTTCATTGGTCTCAGTCCGCGTGTTTGCTTCGTCGTGGGAGGATCTNCTTATTGAAATTTAAATATTTTTATGTTAAATATGTCAGAAATAATGAAATTGTATGCATATATATGTAAATAAGTAGTTTCCTCTTGTTTTAAGATCTCCAATATTTATTTGATGCACTTTTTTACTGTTTCACCCGTTTTAAAATCGGAAAAAACAATTCTTCTACTAACTGTTTATCAATTTCATTGTACAAGTATAAATTATAAACTGTTTTAAATCATTTTGTATAAAATACTCAATTTCTACATTAATACAGTACACGGTATGTTTTCAATGGTGCAGAGATCCAACGAGTTTCCACTCCAATCCAATCCAAACATACGATTAACAATCGTTTCAACTAAAATAGAAAAATAAAATTATATAAATTAAATTCTCACAATTTAGTTTTTTAAAAATCGTATTCTATTAATTTCTATTATTCTATAGGAATTTTTGCCATCATCAATAAAGACGATGACTTTTCTCGATCATTATCGTAACTATTTTTTCTTTTTTCCTGTTGAAAGATCATGGAAGAATTGGAAATAACTGAATAAACTGATAGGAAAAATTCCTCTATAATAATTTTTTCATATTTGGCTGTGTTATTTTCCCATTTACACAATAAACGTTCAATAACAGAATCATATTCTTTACACACAATGGATTATACTAGTGATTTATGGGCTACTTATGCCAAGCTTTAAAATTCTTGTACACTCTCAACTTAAGGTTTAATAAAATAAATACAAAATAGATTAAGAATGGACATATTTAATTTTTATAAAATCTCGAGTAATACAATTCAATAATTGATGAATTTACAAAGCAACATAATAATATATGAGTATTTAAAAAAGGCGTTATCTTGTGTTTTCTTCTGTTCATTTCTTGTGAAAATTTTTAAGGCTTTACTTGTAAATTAAAAAAAAAAAAAACTTATAGTTTAAAATTATTTATCTTTATGCTGAATTATGTTAGTTGCAAAATGATGACAACATATTAAAAATTAAAAAAAAATCAATTCCCGAAATAAGCAAATAGTGATTATCTAAGCAATAAACAACGGATTAATAAATAAAAATAGGTCATTTTCCGCACCTAAAACAAATTTTTAGTTTCCAGTTGAAGTTTTTTTTTATATTTATGGTCATTTATAATGTCCCGGACAAATGTCTCGTGAAATACGCGTCTAATTAAAAAATTGTTCAGAATAAAAGTTACTGTATTTATTTTTAAGAGTCCTTTCCAATTCCATAAAAATTAATCCACTCCTGTCCCTGTATATTTCTTGATTCTGTTTTATTTCGAGAGATGCCCGCCAGATGACCAGAATCGATAAAACCATTGAACCCACGACCCACTGGTCATGGGTTCGCACCTCACCAAAAGGCTAGTCACATGGAGTTTTCTTCGCGTGTCTAATATTCGGCAACATGAGAAAGAACTGTCGCAAATGCAACCACTCCAACGAAACTCTGGCCCACGTTCTGTGCCGCTGCCCCAGCAACATGGCCGCTATCACCAGACGCCATAATAACATCCTCCAGCGCCTAGTTGCTGCAACTGATAAAAAGACGCCCGAGTTTACATCAACCAGAAAGTCCCAGAGTTCCCCCAGAATTGTCGCCCAGACTTCACAATAATAAGCGAAGAGACAAAGTCAGCTCCCATCATCGACGTGGCGACCCCTTTTGAAAACGGAGAAGACGTATTTTCCAAAGCTAGAGACGAAAAGGTTAACAAATATCGCGATCTAGCCAACTTCTTTCGTTCCAGGGGCTACGACACCTTCATCGTCGGAGCCTTGGACGGCTACGACGCCGCAAACGAAGCCTCTCTATGTCGTCTTGCCATCCAGCGCAACTACTCTAAGCTCATGAAGAAATTGACGGTGAGCGACAACATAAAACACAGTAGGGAAATTTACATCAGGCACCTCGAAGAAAACTACCGCTACTAACAGCAACGTAGCAACCATGTCGTCTCTCGTCAGGCAAGAGACCAGGATACTTAATAACGATATGCCTACTTATCATTGTATATTATACTCGGTATATTATACTCTACAATTGTACAATATGTTTCAGGCTAGTGCCCATGTCGCGTAATACTTCAGCAGGCATGTTAAGCCTTTTGTAAGGTTAGTGCTCATATCGCGTTACCTACTTATGCAACTCATTTTTCGATTGCACTTTAGCTGGCTACGAGCCTTTGTAAAACGCGATTCAATTTATGTTTTTATTTTATCTTAAAAATACCCTCTTGTAAATATTCGTTTTACCATTAATAAAAAGATTTCATATTTCATTAGGGGGGTCAATTTCCCATAGAAAGTCTTCTAGGGAGGCACTTCCCTTGGCAGATCGCCCACGTGTTGCATTGACATATTCCATCAAAAACCAAAACTCTCGAGAGATAAGATAACGTAATTTCTTTAATTATACAGCAATTATAATAAATAAATTATTATAGAATAAATTATGCAGCAAATTTAGCGTCATAAAGGCGAAACTTCAGTCTACAACTGATGATAATGGTAAATTCTCATTAAAAAAAATCCATACACGAAGACAAAAATTGGATAAATTATTTTATTAGAGAATCTAAACAATTAAAAATAAATAAATACAGTAATTTAAATATATGAAAAAACAAATATTAAAAATAAATTATAACCAATTATTCATTTGTATGCATTTTAAATAATCGTCTATTGTAATAGTAATTATTATTTAAATAATAAAAGTAAATGTAATTATTATTATCATTAGTTAAACATAGGCGATTAGTATACAGTATAGTAAAAGTAATACTTCAAAAATTAAAGCATTTTTCAGTAATGCTTGCCCCCATTCGTATGAAAATGTAGTAAATAATATAGAAAAATGCAATTATGTTGCAAATAATAGCTTATTTTTCTAATTTATTCTTTAATTAATTAAAAACAATATTTAGTATCTCGATTGTACTCTGCATTATTAGAAAGTCCAATAACGCTTTTACTTTCGTAAGAAATTCTATTTTAATTAATAATATTATGAACACGTAAATTTGCAATAGAAATTTGACATTTGAGTCATTGGAATCATTTTATTTTGTTTTATTAATTTTGCTCTTTGTTATTTTNTATTTTTTAGAGAATACGAGGGAAGCGGCGCTTCCAACCCTTCTAATGACGGCACGCCACTGGTAACAGCAGAGAAAGTTACGCAATTCGTTGTTAGATTTTTGAATATATTGATGCCAATGCTCCGCGTAAGAAAAAGTATATAAAAGACATTTTGCAGTCTCAGAAAATCACTGTTTTAGATGAAAAAAATAAGTTTTAAAAAAACCTTTATAAATAGACTACATATTAAGTTTATTAGACACGAAAAATAAAGTTTATTAAATTAATGGATTGGATACGATATCAAAATTAAGTTTAGAATCAATAAAAAGCGTAAAAAGTTTTAAAAAACCAATATAAAGTAAAATGAAGAAGAATCGATAAAAAGGTGAACTATATAAAACATGTAATGAAAAAACAAACCAGCATTAATTACGTTGCGTGTTCGTAAATAATTTCAGGTTTATTATAAAATTACTTATAGCTCGTAGAATACAGTATAAATTTTTAAATTATGCAGCATTTTCTGCATTTATATATATTAAATTTACCAGTTTTTATCGATTTACGCGAGTTGTGCTTCATCTTTATTTTGCCAAACTGTTTTGTGTAATCATTATACAAAAAATGTGTATGTAAATTATAAATTTATAATGAGATATTTGGACGCTTATGTATATAAATATAATAAAAATATTATGATGCATTTAAAAATTAATTTCGTTTAATCTTATTTAATTCAATTATCATTAAACTTTATTCTCTAAATGTCAATAGATAAACTGACAAGTGCTTTTATTCGACTTTCCTCGAACTCGAACGGGAAGTTAAGGGTACCATGAATCCTAGTCTCGAGCCATGCTAACAGATAAAACTGATCCAAGATTAATCTGATCGTTCAAATCCTGTATACAAACTAACTATAGCGATCGGATCAATCTCTATTTGCGTATAAAAAAGCTATATAGGATCAACTGGATCACGATCAAACTAATCCGAGAGAAGGGTCAATGAGACCAATTTCCCTTTCCCATGACCTTTAGTTATCAAAATTTAATATCACCGACACCCCATATATAGAAATAACCCTGCTAAGTTTCAAAATTTTTTATTTATCCAGTCCTGAGAAAAATGCAGATAATTTTGTAAGGGATCTTTTTACATTTTTAGACTCCTGGATTGTCAAAACGCCGAGAAATACAAAAAAGGACCGATCGCCGTAATCGAGTTGTTTGATGTTTGTAACCCGAGAATATTTAGAATTAAATAATAATAATAATGCATAACACTAATTCAGTTCCATTTTAAATATTTTCTAGATAATCAATAAATCTACATTTTTTCTTCTTTCTACAAAGGGGAATATGTCAATAGTTAGGCTATATTGATCCATAACACATCATATTCCTTTTTGGCAGAGCCGGATTTATAAATGAACAGACTTGGCCCAGGGCACCAAATTTTAGAACTAATACTTTAAATTATTAATTGAATAACTAAGCATTTCAAATACATCTAAGAAGTAATTCAAATTGTAACAGAATGATTATACAGCAATTCGAATCTCCTGTAAATTTCGATGTGTACGAGGAACCTAGGACCCAAAGAACCATAAATCCGTGATTGCTTTTGGAAAGAAAAATATATAAATTGTTAAAATAAAAATCTTCGAATCAAATCCAATTTAATATATTTTTAATGGATAGATCCATGTATAATTACACACGAATCATTGCAAATCCATCCACTTACTGATAGAAAATAATTAACATATTTTGATAGTTGCTTCACACATCATTTACATTCTTCATTCTGCTTCCATTTATTAATGGACAATTCGTGTCTCTTCTGTGTATTTTTCGAAAATGGACAGATATTAATACAGAGAAACGTAAATACAGTGTAAATGTAAATCATTCATTACCTTACTGTGACGTCAAATTTCCAAAAGAAGTTAAACGCCATCTACTGTATTTATAATATACATTATACAGTTCGTCGCTCGATTTATATCGAGAATATTTTCTTCCTGTATTTTCGCTTACATTAACACGTGCCAGTAAGTATTTTAAATATATTTTTTAAATAAACTTATTAAATTTTTCAAGTGTAATATCGTTATTCTAAAACAATATTTCTGAAATATTTAACATGCTGTTATACATTATCGTTTTGAGCTCTTGCCTATATTCTTTGTCGTTTATGTATTTGCTTTTTAAATATAATTTTATATAAGATCATTTGACAATACTGTCAACATTACTGAGTTATGTAAATAATTTTGGACATGCATTTTGTCGTGTAATAATCTATATTATGTGACATTTTTAGATATTTGTATGTAATTTTTACAATGTTTTCATTCGAATAACACAAGATTTCGCCTTAAGCATTTTATAGATTCGATTTTTTCCCTCTTTTAAATTATTTAAATATAAATAGTTTCTCATATTAAATTTTCTTCTACGAATTAAACTATAATAAAAGTAATGTATTCATTTACAGGTTGGCCTGGGATAATGTAGATTTTCGGTTAACCGGGATTTTACTAAATTAATATTTTTTATATAATAATTACCACAAATGATTTTCCTTATGTTTGGTTTTTACTTACTTCTATTGCTATTAGCAAGGCGTTATTAGATAACACTATCAGCAATTGATGCAGTTGAAAATCAATTATTTGATTACTCTATGACCACGCTATTCAATGCGAAAAAAATACAAAATGTGATAAAATATTTAATATAGATCTACGTATTTGATCTCACGCAATAATATCAATAAAGCACAATCTACTAACCATCAATAATGAATCAAAAGAAGGAAGGGAAACCTATCTTGTGTCATATAGTACTTAATGTTATAATTTTTACCATTAACCTTTTAGTGTTTTTATTATATAAATTTGCAATTTAGAAAGCGATTATATTAAATTACACTTGACAATGAATTAAAAACATTTATTAATGTTAAAAAATAAATAAACTAGTAAAAGCTAGTAAATAGCCAGGATGCTAATGAAAGACTTTAAAAACATATTCTAAATGACATTGTTACTATTTACACCTTATTTTAATATAAATATTTAAATGATTTTCATACACTCATCACAAATAACAATAACAAATTATTAATAATTATAAATAGAAGTATCAATATAAACACGTATTTAAGTGTCATTTTTAATTTAAAAGATTAATATTAATCATTTGATTTGATGTTATCTGCTATAAATGAAAATTATTGTAGAATATTTCAAGTGCTTATTTAATAAATCATTTTAAAAATAAAATTATTTAAGGTTTTTATTTTTTTAAAATAATAATTTAAGGTCATTTTATTGAATATTTTACTCGAAAAAAAAATTCTTCGAACGGATCGAAATTTAGTACAGGATGAAAATTTGAATAAATATAACTATTAAATCGTGAGCACTTTTAATATTTAATTGAATAATACTAAGCTTATACAGGTGTTGTTGTTATATATATATATTTTAATTTCTTAATAAATTCATATAGATAACTTAATTTTTAAAGGATTTTGAATATTAAACTGTTAAGAAATTCAGAAAATATTAATTAAATATTCTGTTGCTATTACCGAATAGAACTTCAAGTAGAATTTATAATTTGTGTTACACTTTTAAAAATCTCGCATTGAAGGTCACGTTAGTGATTTTTCCTTCTATATTTTGCGTGACATTTCATTTTAATAAAATAAAATTCCATTTCTATCAGTGTTGCACGGAAAGAAAATGGCGTTTGACCATCTGCTGTCTATTGATATTAGGTTATATGTAAATGTATCATTGAAGATTTAAATTCTATACATTTTAAAATAAGTTATATAACCTATTAACTGTAGGAAGTTTACTAATGTCGGACCACAATTCGTTTTACCAGTATAATTTTAATAATATTATGGTGTTAAAAAAATAGTTTTAACGTTCTTTTTATTAGTAATTCAAGAGCTCCCTTCGTTAGAAACCACGAAAATTTTTTTTGTAAAGAGCATTTTTGAATTTAGCCAACCGTGTCAATGATGGAGATTTGGAAAAATGGTTCAAAATTCGGATCCCAAACATAAATGGATTTTTCTGGAAGAAAAAAAAGAAAGAAAACAGTGCAAATTACAACATAATGATTTATTTAAACACGCATTGAGGAATGAAAAATGTTTATATAAAAAGATCGCAAGTACATTTCATTTGCTTCTGCTCTTGAACATTTTACGTGGGTCCACTTAGTTCACTATGCACATTTCATCGTGACAATCTGACGACCACTCTGTCACAAAACAGACAGCATTATTCATCTTCTCTCTTACAAGTTAGATTTTATGGCTGTAGCCGTGGATTTTGAGGGCCTTCCAGCTTTCTTTTTTCTTCTTTTATCATCTGAGTTTTCAATCTAAACTTAAAAAATACCTAATTAGTCGAATTCAAAATAATTTTCAAAAAGTGGGAATCCTACTTTGGAATTTGTAAGAGTCCAATCTAGGAAAGGGAATGCTTTAGAACAATGTAGTAAGGTTAACTATTACAGAAACGGCCGACATAGCATGAAATCCGTTAATTTTATTCTACTACTAAATATTAGTAATGAGAAACGAACTCTTACTTGTTAGAAGTGAAAGACACACAGTCAAGTTTAAATAATTTCGTTAATAGCAAGAATGAAAATTCATATATTTTTACAGATGAGAAACCAGAACTGAGTAATAACGATTCCACAGGTTTATGACAAGTTTGTGAAGTATCGACCATCAAATCTGCGTTCAGAAGGCACACGTAGTGTGACGTAGGCGATCTAGTGTTGTTGTTATATACCAGGAAGCTATTTCACGGGCAACAACGTCGTTACATTGGAAGTCTACTTTGGCAGGAATCTTACGTTCAATCAATGAAAATTATCTTATCATTCGTGCATGCAAATAAACGACGGGAAGAAGAAGAAGACTGGAGGAGAGCATGTTGAAAGATGAAAACTAATTAAAATATCGAAGAAAAATATCCCATTTTTATACAATTCCAAGAAAAGGGATTATAAAAATATCGATACTTGATTGGTTAACGTAAGAGGAGTTAATAAAACCGTATAAACACTTGCACATAACGGACTTAACGTAATATAAGACTTACCCGTTTGAACACAATTTAAAAGATCCCAACTTGTGAGGAAACTAATTTATTAAGGAACTCCTGTTCAAGATCACTGAAGCACAGATTGGCAAGGTAAAAGCAGGTGTTAATCTGAAGAACCCTTGTTTTTGCCATATTGGATCCTTAGGAATTTTTGTGATGATCTGACTCGTGGTATGATTCGACAAGGTCCACTTGGCTGCCTCATCGTGGACCTTGTCGAATCTCGTTATCTCGGGTTATGGACTGAAGGGGTTTAATTAAATTAATTAATTAATTAATTAAAAGGGTTTTAATGGCTGCAAAGTCAAAAAATATATATTACAGTATCTGGAATAATTATTTGTTTTTTCGGGTTATTCAAGAAGTTTATTGTTAATAAAGTGCAAAAACTTTTATATTCGTACGTTTTAAAAGTATTCTAACAAAAATTTTTAAATTTATTAACATTATTTATTTTTAAAAAAATAAATATTTAAAACTCTCAGTTGATATTTTTATTGGACGAGGAAAAAATAATAATAATAACGACAATAAAATGACAGACATTAATGTAATTACAGTAATTACTTAATCATAGTTTATTAAAATTCTATATTTTACTTTTTTTACTGGAATGACAAATTAATTTTTAATATCCAATAGAAAGTTTCTGAAACATAAATAATTTTCTTCTACAGAAAACTAATAATAAAAGCTAACAGTACGTTCAAATCAATCAAGTTAATGACGACAGAGAGTCAACACCGTAAAATTAGTAACTAGCCGACGTCTGTTTACGAATAGCCGCTCCGTAATAAGAAAAAATAATAACAATTTAATCCTTCCATTGAAAACGAGACAATTTTTTAGTGAATTATTCATTGTTTTCCTCAAAATCAGCAATTTATAAAAAGAAAAACAACCTGTAAAGGTAAGCTCTTGTTAATTATTAATTGATTTTTTTTATTTTCATTTAAATTAGATAATCACTTACTTTTACCATCGACTAATACTTTTAGAGGTGATTAAGTTCATTAAATAATTAGAATAACAACTCTAATATATTATATATTTTTTTCCTTACTTCTTTTCAAGTTTAACTTTAAAAACTATTATTTAACAATTAATATTCATTGTAAAAAGTTTATATCTATGTATTGTCAAACCTCTGATGGGAACATAACAAATGACCATTGTTTAGAGATTATTTTGTAGCATTTTTGTTAAAAACTGGCCGTTATTTAGAGGTGACCGTTGTTTGGAGGTTTTGAGTATAATAATTAGGTAGCAATTTTGATGCAGTGTACAGTATCAAATCGGATGCACAACATTCCGTGTACGTGTGGGGGGACACGCATTGTTAAACTACTCAAATCAATACCAGAAATGCTTAATTTTATAATAGAAACTAATAGCGAGTAAGTAAAAAATTATTATTATTATTATTATTATTATTATTATAGAAATTTGGATAATATTTTCGTGAAATTCAATCATTCGCATATTATTAATGATTTACAGTAAATAATAAAAGGATTAAATCTATCTCTAAAAAATTACAGTATATTTCTTTTTAATTAAAGAAAAATCTAAATATACATTGAAAATACTAAAATTCCAAATATACTATCTAGTTTAATAATTATTTGAATAATTTTTAGAAATAAAAATTTATTTTAATAAAGACATTTTAAACATTTTCATTGTCAAGTATGCAGTCGTGTATACATGTAAATATTATCACGTATGCACATGTATCATTGATAATCAATTCTCTTTATTTTGGTACTTTATATACAGTATATTATTATTATATTTTTAGATTTTTATTTCGAAATTAATGTTTTAAAATACCCAAAATCGATTAAATCGGCATAAACAGCACGATTTTTTAAAACATAATTTATTGTATAAGGAGAGACAGAAGGCGAGTTATAAGTAATAAAATATCTGTTATAGTTATTTAGGAAACATTTTCTGAATTTATTAGCGTGTATAACATCAAATGTTTATTTAAAATAAATCTATTATGTCTAAAAATAGACGAATTATGCGACAGAAACAAATTGTGTTATGAGGAAGTAAACATGTCCGATTTGACTGTGATTAATCTAGAAATATATTATTCAATGTTATAAATGTCTTAAATAAATGCCGTTGTGTTTGATTCATATCACGCAGTTACTATTTATATACAAATACAGTGGGTGATCGGTTAACGAACACTTTCGCGAAAGATTTTTATGTTCGGTCAACGAACACCTCACAGAACAAACACGAGAAGTGACGTAAAATAATGAATACCGATTGGTCTTCTCTTGTCTTCAGACAACAATTCGAAACCGGAGTGCGGGAAACATCGACATCGACGCTCAACCCGGTATATACTGATCAGATAGTATTCCTCCGAACTTTGAAACTCTCCCTTGTAATTCCAGCCTTTTATTTTTCTGACAGAAACAATTCTTTTGTAGTACTCGAGAGACTTTTTTTTGCTCTTTCCGCCCTGTAGGTACTAAGAGGGCCTTCTTATTAGGCCCATTATGGGTTCGGCCAGGCCCACATTGAAGCGACCGGGTGGTGAGGGACGGGGCCCGACATATCCGAACGGACCACCTCCCGAAAAATTCCTGGGGATTCTTTGACCCGTCCGGATTCGATCCCGGGTCCCTCAGAGTGGTGGGCTGCCACCTTGACCGCTCGGCCATCCGGCCTTGCATTCGAGAGACTGTCGGACGGGCACTCGTTAAAGAGCTCATAATGAAACCTGATACGAATGTGACGACAGAAGAACGCCAAGAACTCTTGAATGAAGAACACCAAGAAACTCGGCGAGATATGTTTTCTTCTGAAAAGGTGGATTAATGCCGATATCTGCTATTAAAGATCTTTTGAAGAAGTGGGAGGGTGTCAGAACAACGGTCTTTAGAATAGCATCCAAACCAGGTTGAGGTTAATAGACTTGGGGTTCTCTACAATTACAATGCTATTAATTACTTCTGAAAAATTCCGAAGAAGAGAGAAAAGAAATTGACATTAGAGGGATTCTTTAACCCCCACAAACGGAAAAAACATGACTAATAAAGATGCAAGACTGTGTATATATGTATTTTTATTATTACATATGAATAAACTTAGTAAGAAAATATACAATTTTTTATCTTTGATTAATCCGTTCTGGATACCCCAAATTCCCATAGAAACCTATGGTAAATCGATAATCGGTTAACGAACACTTTCGCGAAAGATTTTTATGTTCGGTCAACGAACACCTCACAGAACAAACACGAGAAGTGACGTAAAATAATGAATACCGATTGGTCTTCTCTTGTCTTCAGACAACAATTCGAAACCGGAGTGCGGGAAACATCGACATCGACGCTCAACCCGGTATATACTGATCAGATAGTATTCCTCCGAACTTTGAAACTCTCCCTTGTAATTCCAGCCTTTTATTTTTCTGACAGAAACAATTCTTTTGTAGTACTCGAGAGACTTTTTTTTGCTCTTTCCGCCCTGTAGGTACTAAGAGGGCCTTCTTATTAGGCCCATTATGGGTTCGGCCAGGCCCACATTGAAGCGACCGGGTGGTGAGGGACGGGGCCCGACATATCCGAACGGACCACCTCCCGAAAAATTCCTGGGGATTCTTTGACCCGTCCGGATTCGATCCCGGGTCCCCCAGAGCGGTGGGCTGCCACCTTGACCGCTCGGCCATCCGGCCTTGCATTCGAGAGACTGTCGGACGGGCACTCGTTAAAGAGCTCATAATGAAACCTGATACGAATGTGACGACAGAAGAACGCCAAGAACTCTTGAATGAAGAACACCAAGAAACTCGGCGAGATATGTTTTCTTCTGAAAAGGTGGATTAATGCCGATATCTGCTATTAAAGATCTTTTGAAGAAGTGGGAGGGTGTCAGAACAACGGTCTTTAGAATAGCATCCAAACCAGGTTGAGGTTAATAGACTTGGGGTTCTCTACAATTACAATGCTATTAATTACTTCTGAAAAATTCCGAAGAAGAGAGAAAAGAAATTGACATTAGAGGGATTCTTTAACCCCCACAAACGGAAAAAACATGACTAATAAAGATGCAAGACTGTGTATATATGTATTTTTATTATTACATATGAATAAACTTAGTAAGAAAATATACAATTTTTTATCTTTGATTAATCCGTTCTGGATACCCCAAATTCCCATAGAAACCTATGGTAAATCGATAATCGGTTAACGAACAATTCGGATAGTGAACAAAGTCTTGGAATGGATTATGTTCGTTAACCGATCACCCACTGTATAATCATTTTACTCTGTATAACTTCTCTCAAGATATTACACTGGATTTTTATCCGTTAATTCTTTTTCTTGAAGTAATCAGAAGATGAACAAAACGGTCTTTCAATGACATTCTGAAACCATCACGCATGAGCGCATTACAGTGCCATTTTCCTAATAAAATATTCCAGTAATTTACTTTTATGATAAACTTTCCTGGCTGTTATGAGTTTTTATTTAGAAAAAAAAAACGTTTATATTGTTAAGCATAATAAATAAAGTGTGTATGGCGTCATCTATTATGAGATTTTGTTATAAAAAAAAAAACCTTTTTATATTTTTAATTACTATACAATGACAAAAAGCTTAATTTTGAGGATAGGGATGACTTTTATTAAAAAAAAATAAAATATAAATGTTAATAACGAATAAAATCTTCATTAAATTAAATCTTCACCCCTCTTGAGATATGACAAATGACACCCCTTTATAAGTTGTAAATTGTAAAGGTGCAATGTTAGAAGACTTTATTCCCATTAATAATTTCGTGCACACTCCTGCACTTTTTGTCGAAATTTTCTGAAAATTTTTAGGGAGTTTTGTTTATTAGGGGTAGCTATTAAATTTTGCTGATTGATGCTATTAAATTTTGGAGGTGAAAGGTCGAGGGGGTGGGGAGATAAACGAAGTCGTGTGTATCTCCAGTAAGATCAGACTTAATGACGATTTTACTCGTTATCAGCATTTACAACTTTTTATCAAACCCATCTCTACTCTCAAAATTAAGCTTTTTGCCATTTTATGACAGTTAAAAATATAAAAAGTTTTAAAAATAAAATACGATAACGGATGGCGCCACCAAATGTTGCAGGGAAAGTTAAGCAACTCGTAGCTGGATTTTATCGTAAATTTCTTCAATTAAAACAAAATTAATCAAATTAGATATTCATTTTCTAATTATCTAAATATACTTCGTAAATATATTTTCCCCTCACTTTATCATTTTAAAAACATAGCATTTTCAAATTAAAGAACATGTTATGCAAATTTTCCTGAAAATAGTTAATAAATATAAACACATAAGAACAAAAAATCGATTCATTTCTCATTAATTCTTGGCTTTTTTTCTAATTCTCGGATAGGCCTATGAGTTTCTGTGTACTATATAATGTAGAAAGTAACGCCTTAACTCATACTATCTGTTGGAAGAATAGAAATTTCAAGAGTGGCTAAAATAAGTAATATATTTTTTCTTTCAAACTACAATTATTTAGTTGAATTCAAATTACTATTAGTAATGTTTTGAGCAGTTTCATTCGAAAAATTATAATAATTTGTATTTTTTTGTATGTAAATATGTAATTGGGTGTATGTAATATGGGTGTAAAATGTAAAAATTACATTTAAAAACACTTTCTAATAAATCTTCTAGTAGATTTAAATGTATATTGAATATAAATTTAGATTTAGGTTATTTTCTAATCGTTTTTTTCCAACTTTTATGCTCAGTCTTATGGCATTCTGCATTATCTTGTTATAAATTAGGTGTCAATTAAACTATTGCATTTAGTTTTGCAAATTCTTTTTTTAATTAATCATCTTTAGAATTTGATTTAGAAATAATTATTTTAAATGTAATATTCGCTTACGTCTCAAAAATATGCAAATTCGAGTAGATGAAGACCTCGAAAAGCACCGAAACGACCAATCACCATTAAATGGTCAGGACTTTCTGATAGAGATTAAATTGTTTAATCTCTATCAGAAAATCCAGATTATTTCACACCAAATTGCTTACATTTTCATATACAACACTTAAAAAAGATTTTTATAAATTAAACAAAGAAATGATTAATAGTTTATAGATACTACAGAAAATAATGGAAGACTAGAATGACGTGTAATCTTATAATCGAGATGGATTGATGATAATAAGCCCAAACAGTTAGGAGTTGAAGGTTGAAATTTGGTACACAGTTAGATTACACCATGAAAATGCACACTAATAATGGATTTTGGGTGAGAGGGAGAGTGTTAAGGGTTTATCACACCAAGTGACCAATCGAACACATTTTAAAAATTCTTTATTCCTCTACTCTACACAATTTAAAGAATTTTTAAAATTAGATTGAGTACTCGGTATGATAAACTATTATGTAATAAACTTTTGTTAATATAAATCAAGTACTAAAATATAATAGAAGGGTTAGAAGTACGAAATAATCTTTGCTGTTGTTTTTTTGCCCGAGCAACGCCTGGCTCATCTGCTAGTATAAAATAAGCGTTAATGTGAATGAATTAAATTTAAATTAACGTATATAAAATATTCAAAAAACAAAATTTATAATCGAAAATTTATTTTAATTATTTTATATTTTGAAGAATGAACAATTCCATAGGAATTGTACGGTTTCAAATGGAAGAAGAATCAAACAAGACCGGGAGAGATTATTTAAACGAGAACATCGACAGATTAAAAGAAATTTCGTTTTTAACTCGAATTACAAAATTATGGGGTTTGAACGTCGACTCGGAGAAGAAAACATCTATTTACGGAATATTTATTATGATAATTGTTTATATATTAGTAATTCTATCTTTCCTTCACGCCATGCATTTCGCTTTTCTAAAGTATGATACTGTATACAAGGCAACGTTATTTGTAAAAGTCTTGGGGCAGATCCTACTCATTTTAAATTACCACCATTTTAATCGGAATAAAATTGAGATAAGAAATATATTGGCCAAATTGCCCGATACGTACGGCCGAAATGTTAACTACAAGTCAAATAAGAAGCCTATTTTAATTCGAGTTATTATAGTGACTTTCTATGGAATATTACTTTATTTAATTTCTCTCTGGTTCATTTTCGATAGCGATCGAAGATTAATTTTCGATAGATTTAATTTTAATGAATACTTTTATTTTAATAATAAATATTCAATTGTATTTGCCGCCATTTTTGATTTTTGTATGATTGTATTTATCGAGATACCATTTGTTTTATTTTTCCTCTTTTATTCCACCATATGTCGCATTTTAAGGAATGATATGAGGGCTTACAAAAAGCTTTTCGTTATGTCTCATTCAGAAATCAAAAATCTTTTTGAATTATATAATAAACTGTGTAACATTTTCAACGAATTCGATGCTATATATTCCAATACGGTTTTCTGGTGGATGTCTATCATCATTTTACAAGGGATCTTCTATGGAAGCGTTGGAATTCGGATGTTCATCGTTAACAACGATTACAGTTGGGGTTTATATTTTTCTGCGTTGATATTTTTTCTTATTGTCAATTTTGTTGATATGAGTTATGCAGCTGCATCCATTCCACTCGAAGCCAGTGATATAACTGCGTGTTTATCCCAGAAAATGGTGTCCGAGTGTCCACTCACTTCACGTTATGCTACTGCCATGTATTTAAAAAATACATGGCAGCCTCCCCAGTTAACTGTTGGAAAAACTGTGAGTTTTAATCTCAGTTTTATATATAGTGTTTTTAGTACAATAATAACATATTTTGTGATTGTGGTGCAATTGTAGATTTAATTCTTTATTACGTAATAATAAAAATAAATAAACTTTTTCGTACATAGTCTGAACTTTCTAATTGGAAGAATATATCCTGAGTTCACCATGAAATTGTCACCATGAAAAAAATAAATAAATTATGTATTGTATTATCGTGTAAATGTGTGTGGGTAAATTTATACAAAAGCTATAAACGAAGGGCACCATTTTACTTCTTTGCTTTTTTTGAATAACCAATTTTATAAAGCAAAATGCAATCGAACCAAACAAATGGGAATCTATAATAAATTTCACAAAAAAGCTAATTTTATTGTTCTTAAGAAATTTATAATGTATAAAAAAACAGATAAAGTTGTACAATAATTAAAAATTGTATTGTGGTAAAAAAATAATAAAGTTAACACTTCAACGTTTACCTTTTTTAATTTAGTTTCTTAATTACTTTCTAGTGAAGCGCAATATTCTTTCATATTTTCGTCCGAGTTATAGCCTATTCCAAAATAATTACGAATATCTAACTCAAAATCATCAAGACTAGGCTCTTACGATTATATCCTAAGAGCCAAGCCATATTTTGAAATACCTAATGAATTTTGCATGAACAGAGTGATAGTACTTGTAGTAAGTTTTTCAATAGTAGTACCCTACGCCCTTTCGATATTTAAAAAATAAACCCATCTCTACTCTCAAAATTAAGCTTTTTGCCATTTTATGACAGTTAAAAATATAAAAAGTTTTTAATAATAAATTATCATAACAGATGGCGCCACGCATGCAGTTTTGAATGTTTCCGGGAAAGTTAAGCAACTCGTAGCTGGATTTTATCGTAAATTTCTTCAATTAAAACAAAATTAATCAAATTAGATATTCATTTTCTAATTATCTAAATATACTTCGTAAATATATTTTCCCCTCACTTTATCATTTTAAAAACATAGCATTTTCAAATTAAAGAACATGTTATGCAAATTTTCCTGAAAATAGTTAATAAATATAAACACATAAGAACAAAAAATCGATTCATTTCTCATTAATTCTTGGCTTTTTTTCTAATTCTCGGATAGGCCTATGAGTTTCTGTGTACTATATAATGTAGAAAGTAACGCCTTAACTCATACTATCTGTTGGAAGAATAGAAATTTCAAGAGTGGCTAAAATAAGTAATATATTTTTTCTTTCAAACTACAATTATTTAGTTGAATTCAAATTACTATTAGTAATGTTTTGAGCAGTTTCATTCGAAAAATTATAATAATTTGTATTTTTTTGTATGTAAATATGTAATTGGGTGTATGTAATATGGGTGTAAAATGTAAAAATTACATTTAAAAACACTTTCTAATAAATCTTCTAGTAGATTTAAATGTATATTGAATATAAATTTAGATTTAGGTTATTTTCTAATCGTTTTTTTCCAACTTTTATGCTCAGTCTTATGGCATTCTGCATTATCTTGTTATAAATTAGGTGTCAATTAAACTATTGCATTTAGTTTTGCAAATTCTTTTTTTAATTAATCATCTTTAGAATTTGATTTAGAAATAATTATTTTAAATGTAATATTCGCTTACGTCTCAAAAATATGCAAATTCGAGTAGATGAAGACCTCGAAAAGCACCGAAACGACCAATCACCATTAAATGGTCAGGACTTTCTGATAGAGATTAAATTGTTTAATCTCTATCAGAAAATCCAGATTATTTCACACCAAATTGCTTACATTTTCATATACAACACTTAAAAAAGATTTTTATAAATTAAACAAAGAAATGATTAATAGTTTATAGATACTACAGAAAATAATGGAAGACTAGAATGACGTGTAATCTTATAATCGAGATGGATTGATGATAATAAGCCCAAACAGTTAGGAGTTGAAGGTTGAAATTTGGTACACAGTTAGATTACACCATGAAAATGCACACTAATAATGGATTTTGGGTGAGAGGGAGAGTGTTAAGGGTTTATCACACCAAGTGACCAATCGAACACATTTTAAAAATTCTTTATTCCTCTACTCTACACAATTTAAAGAATTTTTAAAATTAGATTGAGTACTCGGTATGATAAACTATTATNGTTAAGAATTTATAAATATTAGTATTTTTGTTAGTCTTATTAATGAACAAATGGAAATTATTTATAGTTAACGCAATATTTAATGACTCCAGGAAAAATATACACAATGGTGCTTCGTACTTCGAATTTAATTCATTCCAGGAGGTCGTTCGAACTCCGAATCAATTTTCCCATTAGAAGTAATGGAAAGTGAATTAATCCATTTCCAGATCCCGAACGATGACTTAGGCATTTTAACACAGATGTATGATTTAATTATAACAGCTGCGAAATTTAACATATTACAAATAATGAGAGATTTTATCCTTTGTTTAGAATTTTACTTTAATTTAAAGTCTTTATACTTCACATTTTGTCTGAATAAAATCGAATTGTAATGTGTTCGGATAAAAAGCATATCCGCATATTATGCTTTATGAGTTTCGTAAAGCATACAATGCCACACAAACAGTAAAAACAATTGTAACGTATACGGTGAATATGCTCCTGAACTTCGAACGTGTCAAATGCCGTTTAAAAAAGTTCCATTCGGGAAATTTTGAACTAAAGTATACAAAACATAGGGATCGCCCAAAAGCTGTCTAAAATAATTTGATATATTATATAAATAATCTACCATAAATTGGCTGCATTTTCAAAAATTGTAGACCTATGGCGTTGTCAGTCTGTCTTTCCTTAATTTCGAGAACGGAGTTAGATAGATGAAAGATATGGAAAACTTAGGGGCAGGAGACCCTGATTAACTGTATACGAACGTCTGATCTAGACCGGATTTCAATTCAAAAATTTTTCTCCAGAACAGAGTTAGATGTCCGGCACGATTCTATTGTTAAAGGAAAAGTATGATGTACAGGGGCATTTTTCGCCTTTGGTAAGCAGCTCTAAATTCTGCTTACCAAAGGCGAGAGATGAACTGTACTAAATACCTAAAAATTCTGTGCCGAAATGGAGGTGCGTGTTATATGTCATAAAATACGGTATACATTTTAAAGCACAATGTTAAATATTTTATTTCGTAAATCCCAAACACGATTATGATATTTATGATGCGTAATTCGAATAAAAATTATGAACTTAGTTTCAGGAATCTGAAATTATTATGAATGTATATTTTATGCATGAATTCTTCATTTTTATTGTTACACATATGATTAATAAAAATAAACGAAAATATATATTTATTTTTATTTGAACTCTTTCTAAGAACATCGAAATAAATAAATTCGAAGAAATATTCACCGAATAGCGAATTATTAATGCTAAATTTATACTACAGTTTTCGAATTTATTTTTGTATTTCAAAGTATAATCGATTAATGTTTTTTGATTGTTGGATTTATATTGATTTATAACAGCGACTATAGATTTATAAAAACACAATAAACCCTCGCTTTAACGCTCTATTTGGCTGCTGGAAAACCGTCGTAAATCGAATTTTCCATAGGTCATAAATTGAGTTGCGCCTATGTGGAGTTTTTCGGGTTTTTTCACATATTTAACACTAAAATAGGAAGCCAATTTCTGAAAGCATAAAGTCCTCCCTTGAAGCACCTCTTGGCAGTCCATATATCGCATTGCCTCATACCATCAATCCTATTCAGAGTCGGCATGCCTGCAAAATGGCCCAATTTATACTGTATAATTCCACATCGAAATGGCAAAAGAGGAGGCATTTCATATAATACGTTTAAATACACAAAAATACAATAGGTCGTCGACTTGGCATAGACAATATCTGAAAACGCTTATTGAAGTGCTATAGGCCTATTTAAATTTATACCAGTCATAGACAGTAGTATACCAATTATTTATTGCTTATATAAAATATGGATCGATATACTTTATTTTGGAAGAAGTCATTTTTTTTATTTAATGAGAATAAGAAAAACAGTTGTATTGTGAATTTAGTCACCTGGGGATAGTACGAGTATATATATATTAATATTCTAATAGCCTGTAATGATGATAAATAAAACAGCAGCATTTTTAATTTAAAACTAATATTAATATTGAATTAACATTTAACTGTTTGTTGATAATTTTTTTAGTTTTGTAATTACATATTTACCATGTATTAGTAAGGTTCAACGCACCCTTCTCATTTAGCTTCCTGTATGCTCTTCCCTGTCCTTTCTTCTCTACTCTTGTGAAAACAATTTAGTGAATGCTTCTTCGTGGAAAAAATTGCACGTTAGCTTGTTTATTTTTGAAATTATTTCCTGAAATTTAATATTACACATAATTGAAAAAGATAAATCGAGTCAAAAACCTTATCCTAGATTATATTTTCTTTATTTAAAAAAAAGTTCATTTCTTTAAGTAAAATATTTTTCTTCCTTTTCTTTCTTTAAAAATAGTGTAAAAGTCAAAAACAACACAAAAATAATAATAAATTATTTATTTTCCTATAAGGAAAGACCAATGATTGGAATATAAAATAATTCATAAAGCGCACAAATTCAATTTTTGTAATGATTATAAATTAATCATTCACTGTTAAAAAAAAATCCTTAAAAATTTTTATCATTATATCATTTTACTAAAAATATTTTATAAAATGAAGCTTGGCTTTAATCAATTAAAATTGAATAATCAACAGAGTCCGATTATCTGACATCAGTAACTAGTTTGGAGTATAACATGCTTAAAATTTTCCATATACTTTTTTTAAATTTTAAGACAGTTTGTGTTTAACAATATTGTATTTTAATCAGTAAAATATTACATTATTGCATTATTCAGTATTTGCGATACTGGATCTTCTATCAGTTCTGTTTAAATTAGATAATTCGGACTCTATTGTAATTGGTATATTATGCTAAAAACTAGATAACAAATCCCAAATGTCTCAATTATTAAATAGTAACGTGATTTGAATTGATATTTAAGGCTGATTGGACCAACTGATATTATTGAATACTAATATATAAAATTTGTAGAATCACAAAATAACAATATGCATCTCTTCCAAGTAAATCAGTTTAAAATACATCTCAGTGAACAGACTTTTGGAACATCATGTATATCTCAAATAAATGTTTTATCTTTAGTTTATTTTATATGCAAGTTATATCTATAAATATATAAAATAGCATGTCTATCCACATGTCCTGTTCTCTACACAGTTCTAAATCCTTTCAGTGATCTCCAAAGTTTTCATAGTTACTCCAATATAGCCTAGTGAAAAACTTCAAACTCCACCTGATTTCACATCCTCAACATTTTGTGATAATTAGGATAAAATAAACAAATTTTTAATATGCTACTCATTTTAATGTTTCTTCTTATTAATACAATACATAAGAAATAAACAAGTATTGTAAATAAAATAAAGAATTAAATTCTTTTAATAAAATTAAAAATTTAAGTAAAATATTAATCATTAATACAGGAACAAAAACTTAATTAGTTAATTTATTAACTAACTGATCAATGGTTTAATCAATAGAACAAGCAATTATTTATTGTGACATTGTCACAATATCGGGCTGCAATTTTTAATCATATTTTAAATTTAAAATATATGCTCTCCATCTCAAATTAGTAATGACTTGCCCCTGTACATCATACATTTTCTTTAACAATAGAGTCATACCATTAATTAATCTAACTAACACTTTTCGGGGGAAAATTTTTGAATTAAAATAACATGACTTCCAGTTTGCATTGAAAGTTTGTATATATTTATAGTTAATCGGGGCCTCCTGCCTATACAGTTTCCATATCTGGCCTCATCTTTCATCTAACTCCGTTCTCAAGATTAAGGAAAGAAAATGGGAATTTATAGGTTTACGAGTTTTTCAAATTGCAGCCCAATGAAAAGATTTTATTGTAAGCAAATAATTTGAGTTTTTTTCAATCTATTCAAGATGCAAATTAAAAGATTTATTTATTTATTTTTAACATGAAGTGTTCAAGTATGTAATATACAATGCATTTCCATGCAAAAAATGTGAATTTGCAGGTAAGGAAGGAAATATTTTAAAATTTATATTGGTTCAAAATATACATTTAATACAGCATTATTTGGAAAATAATCATGCAGTATTTGTGTGTTGCTTATTTTGAAATCAAGTTAAAGCCTATTCTTATTCATATTAAATGTCATGTCCAGCTAATCAGTAATATGAAGCTAAGCAGCACTAAGTTACAACTTATAAGCATAACTGGATTATCTTAATTTATAAATTCACTATTAGTTCATTTAATAAATTTTATATTTTATGAAAGTTTTAATCTGCTGTTTTAAAAGTATTAATTTAGTTCTGAAAAAGAATAAAATTAAATTTAAAGTTGTATCCAAAAAAAAAAAAAAAAGTCAAATGTGTCAACATAATAGGCAATACATAAGACAGAGAGTGGAAACTTGCAGCCTTATATGACTCTACAGTCTGCATACTTTTAAGATCCATAGAAATAATTCTCATAAGTAGAGTTGGGACAGACATTAAAAATCATATAAGTTATATAACAATTTAGATGAATTTTAGTACCTACTGTAGATGTCTTTGATTTAATCATAAGTAATTTAGAGTAAATCCAAATGTTCATTGAACAAGTCATAAGGTTATGAGTAATAAATTCAAAAATTAGTTATCCATAAAATTATATTTAAGCCCCATTTATAATTCTGCAAAAGCTAATTGTAATTAACCAGTTTAATTAGCTGTGTTGAAATATCTAAGGTTCTTGATATATTAAAAAATTGATCAAAGTTGTAATCTCAAAGTTCTTACTAAAATTAAGTGCAATAAATACAAATATTTTTGTTAAATTTTTCTTCTGCAATTTTAAATGAATAAAAAAAATTATATAATGTTATTGTTATAGTAGAATGATGCAAAAAGTCTAATGTTTTTAGTATTTCAACCCACCTCATGTCAAACACTCATGTGACCTTTTACTATAGAAAGATTTTCCATGCCTAACGCAAGTCAATATGTATCCTACATATCCATTAATTTAGATTCATTGGGACCTATTACAAGAAGGAATCAAAAATACTTTGCCAACTGTTTTTCTCTCAAGAGTTGACTATTATTTCAGAATTTCAAAGTATACATATAAAAGCCAAGTTCATACCCTACATTTCCATGTAGTATCCAAGAGAGGCCAAACATTTCTCCCATTATGGCACAAATTTTTGAATACCACTCTCATAGAATGTCCACTGACACAGTCAAACTGCTGTCTTTACATTGTTCTCAACTTCAAAGTGGTAACCTGCTAATCCCTTCTTAGAGAGTCTTTTTGGCCTCCTGAAGAGATTAGCAAGTGATAATCAAAATATGCCAGATCTGAATTGTATGGCAAATGATAAATGGTCTGATCTGAAAGCATCCAGGATATTCTTTTTTCTCCCTGAACACCATAATGGACAATTGTCCCCATACATAGTACTCATTTCTCAATAAACTTCACTTGCTTTATGTTATGTTCTTTATGTTCTTTGGTTTGGAAATTGACAGAATACCATCCAAATGCCTGTATTTCCATTGTGTTTTCGTCAGAAAATGTTGAAAACTGCTAAGGTAACACAAATGAAACTGTCCTCTCATATGTATATTTTGAAATTTCAGAACTGTAATTATATTTCTAGAAAAATGTAATTGGCAAAGATTTCTTCTTGTATTTAAAATTTGCAGTGATTAATATTTTAAGTGAGCCTACAAAGATGTTTTCTAATAATCTTAAAACATTGAACATTTTAAGATTATTTGAATCATTATCAAATTGCTGTGGATTTTTATATTATTAAAACTGGATTAATTTCAGGCTAAAACTTTGCATTGATTATTAATAATAATAATAAATTAATTTGATTGAAAAGTAAGCAAATAGACTAACTTGTTCAAAATTAAATTTAATTTGGGTTGAAAAGGTTTCACAGAAAAAGGTTAAAAAGGTTTCAAACGTTAGTTGTGAAAAGTTGATTGGTAAAACAAACCAAACTTTGCCAAAAGTTGAGTTATTCTCAACTCCTAACAAACTTGTCAAACATTTGCTGAAAGGAGACAAAGTGGAAGTTTGTATCCACTTAATAGCAGTTCATATGCCAATGTAAACCTAGTTTAAGAGACAACCATACAGATCAATTAAATTAAATTATATTGTGCATTTAATTACCACAGTTATTATTAGTTTTTTGAATGTGATCTTAAGTGTATAGTTACCAGTATAGTTTAATAAAGCAGTTATCACTAATTAAAAAAAATTTTCATTCCTCCTTTCAATCAGTTTCAATTCAAATCACATTAATATTCAATTATAGATCATTTGGTAAACCATATTCTTTATATTTTTGAAGGTTTTCATATATTCTTCAATTCCAAGTACACCTATTCATTTCACTTTATCAACATCTGACAAAAACTGAATAATAATTCACATTTAAATTCTACTTTACATGAATATATTTAACATACAGGAAATTTCTATTTTCTAGAAAGAGTATAAAAATATATCATTTAGATGGTATTAAATATGGGAAAAAAAGAGAATAGTAATAAAAATTTTAAAGAAATAGATTATATATAGATGAGATTTTTTTTTTATATATATATGTATGTATGTATATATAAATTGTATATTAAAAAAAATTTCTTTAAATCTTTGGAATGAATTTTTACACAATATTTAATTTTCTACAAAGTTATTAATTACCCTTTCTTAAATGATCTAACATTAGAAAATAAAATAAATTTAAAATAACTGCTATTAAATTGTTATTCAAGTATTTTCATTTATACCATTATTGTGTAGATTATTAAATGATGAATCTTTAGAATGATTTACAAAAGGTTGATTAGATGATGGCATTCCATTTATGGATTGAGATGATTTTCGATTATTACATACACACTGTTGAGATACAGGGGAAGAAGGCATTGGCTGTGGATAATTTTGTACAAAAGAATAAGGGGTTGGCATTGTCCAGTTTGGAACTGTAGAAGATTGTCCAGGAAATGGAGGTTGGATTCGACTTACTAAATCAGCAAGGGATGTGATTAATGTTTTCATCGATTGTGCTACTTCAATTTCCATTTGCAGTTTTTTCCATTTTAATTCATATGACTTTTTTTCTGCTTCAATTAATTTACGGCTCTTGTACTTTCCTTTCATTTTCAATATTTTGGATCTTTTACTTGAACTGTATAAGAAGAAAAGAATTCTAGTTAAAAAATAAATGAAATAGAAAAAAATTTTAACATGGATAATAAACATAGTATATTTGATGTTTGAAGAGCTATCTAGAACCAAGATAAGCTCAAGTGGCAATGTGGCTAGTATGGTGCTTGGTGAGAATAATCATCATACCAGATACACAGCATAAAAAGGCAGTATATTATTCACAGCCTATAAATAGGCTGTAAATAAAAACTTCTATTGATGTCATTGTTTTTGATTTTATTAAAAAAAACACACACACANCATTTGCAGTTTTTTCCATTTTAATTCATATGACTTTTTTTCTGCTTCAATTAATTTACGGCTCTTGTACTTTCCTTTCATTTTCAATATTTTGGATCTTTTACTTGAACTGTATAAGAAGAAAAGAATTCTAGTTAAAAAATAAATGAAACAAATTTCTTCTTTTAGAAATAAAATTATATTCCACATGAACTTAATACAGAATATCATTTAATTGTATCAATAAATAATCATAAGAATAAATTAAATATTAGAGAGTTGCCAAATTATACTTAAAATTTATGTGAATATATTTTAATTATTCATAAACTTTCTAACCAAACATTTGTTACTAGTATAATTTTGGTAAACATACAATTTTTAATTGAATAAGAACTGAATATTGTTTCAATGATAAAACTAATTATTTTCTTTAATTCAAAATTTTCATAAATCTAATTAATATTAATTAGTTAATGTCTATATTAATTTTTATTTTACATTTTATTGTATTTCTGAAATATTTAGATGTTTTAAGCCAACTTAGAATATTTTCTAGATATTTTATATATATACAACAACTCTTCAAACCTGATTTTTCATTGTCAGACAATCTGCCAAATTATCAGGCCTGATAATTCAGTAGATTGTCTGACTTTTAGTAAATTTTAATTGTTATTTTATTGAAATTACTACTCAAAAAATATATCTTTTATTGATAATTTATTAATTCTTATTTATAATTGAAGCAAATTAACTAAATGGAAATCAGTGTAAAGTAAAAGTGTTCAATAGTTTGTTTTCAGATTTCAAGACTGAATAATTATCAATAATACAAACAATTCATGTTAATAATTTTATTTAACTATCATCATTAAGCTTAATATAAAGCCAGAGAGTTGCTTCATATTTTTGCTGAGTTTGGTAAATTTAGGTTAAACTATAAAAAAGTTATCCAAGTTCAAAGCAAAAGGAACCAGATTTACATCCTATGTGGACGGTCCCCATGTGCTGTACTTTCTCTCACTGTTACAGCATTTGTACTGGCAACAGTACTGTCTCATCCCCACTAGATGGCACCTTTCACTGGCTCTAATAAGGGGAGAATTTTCCACAATTTTCTCCAATCAAAATATTCTAGAACTTTCTGGAATATCTCACTAGCAGTTTGTGGTAGTGGCATTGTTCTGGAACCTTCTGGAACTAGTCTTTTATTTGTGACATATTACTGCTCAAACTGCTCACCCAGGCTAACTACATTAAGAAACATCGTTTCCAGTTTCTTGATGTAATTTACTTTACAAGTACTATTTCAAGACATACTTTTATAATTATATTTTGAACCATAAAAATTATATTAATAATACTATGTTTTTATCTGTAATGCATTATTTTTAATTAAAAAATAGTGTACATACGGAGAAGAATGTTTTTCCTCATCAGTTGACGTCGAAGATGTAGAAAATAAAACATCTGAAAGTTGTGATGCTGAAGTACTGGGAGAATCTGGTTCTCTACCTTCAACTGTATTACAGACCACAGTCTCTGGTATTCCTAATATACTTATAATTGTATTAACAAATCAACAAATTTTTAGAAAATTATGTAAATGACTCTTACCCTCCGTATTTCTTAACATATCTGGCATCTGCCCAATTTCAAATTCTAAATTATCTTCAGGATTTCTTATATCTATTAATTAAAAATTCAAATTATAATTTAAAATTATGAATAAAAATATTTTTAAACATAATTTGCCTCATTGATTTTTACAACTTTTTAAAAATTTTATTGAAAATTATTGGCAGCTGGAATTAATTTTTGTTTTAATTTCTAAAATCAGATTTCAGAAATTTAAAAATCTACTAATATTCAGAAAATTAAAAATTTCCTGAATATTAAGACATTATCATAGCATACCTGCAATACACTGTAACATGTTATTTGTTTCATAACATACATAATACATTCCTACTATAATCATACTATTATAATATGAAATAAAAAATAAGTTTAAAAATTTAATTTTATTTTTAACATAATGAAAGTTTACAATTATACTAAACTTCTGAATTTCCAAATGCTGAGATATTGAATATAATGTTTGCATTTCATTAAGAAAGTTGTATATTGAAATCACGTTTAAAAGGTAAAAAAAAATCATGCTAAAAATAAACACTTTATTTTACTTTGTGTCTTTATATGAAAAATGATTAACTATGGAAACTAACTTATCATCTTAGATTATTAAGCAATAAATAATTAATAAATTTTGCTTATTCAAAATAATAGATGCTTCGTATTTCATGAAACTTAACATTATAGTTATTTTTAAATACTTTATCATTTCTTATGAAATCCAAAAGTTTTATTTTACATTTAATAAATAAAATCAATTAAGTAATTACGTGAAGTATCAAATGAACTGCCAGATTCCTTTATTTGAGGTTAACGCTAAATAATTACAAGAAATCCTTGTTAATTCAAATTTGAATAGTTCAAAATCCTATTAATTTGTAACTCTACTTATGTCCTGGCCAGGGATATAGAGATTTACATGTTAAGGAATTCAGTTAGTTCAAAATATGGCTACTTCATAATTCGAACTGAAAATTCTGTCTGAACTGTAATATGTACATTAACTCATTCATTCAGTTTCATTTATTGAAGTGCCTCTGTGCTATAAGAGAACAGTAGACCAAGAACAACTCTAATCTGGTCAATATCACTGCTTTTCCAGGGTGTCACCTTACAAATGGACTACCCTTTTTTCTCTTATTTCATAAAATACAGCTGGATTTTGGGATTTCAAGATTGGGCTATGAATACCAGATTGAGATATTTGTAGGGCTCTAGCCTATTACATTTGGACCACTTTAAAAATAACTTGGGCTACATTTCAAGGAATTTTGCTTTACTTTTTATAAAACCTATCTGGCAACCTGTGAGGTTTTCACCACACACATGCTATTTATTTTATATTTTTATTATTAATTATTAATTAATGAAAATAGTAGTCTGGCTACATAGCCATATTCCATTTTCTTAATAAATTACATCAGCATTTGACAGATGTTTTAAGCCAACTTAGAATATTTTCTAGATATTTTATATATATACAACAACTCTTCAAACCTGATTTTTCATTGTCAGACAATCTGCCAAATTATCAGGCCTGATAATTCAGTAGATTGTCTGACTTTTAGTAAATTTTAATTGTTATTTTATTGAAATTACTACTCAAAAAATATATCTTTTATTGATAATTTATTAATTCTTATTTATAATTGAAGCAAATTAACTAAATGGAAATCAGTGTAAAGTAAAAGTGTTCAATAGTTTGTTTTCAGATTTCAAGACTGAATAATTATCAATAATACAAACAATTCATGTTAATAATTTTATTTAACTATCATCATTAAGCTTAATATAAAGCCAGAGAGTTGCTTCATATTTTTGCTGAGTTTGGTAAATTTAGGTTAAACTATAAAAAAGTTATCCAAGTTCAAAGCAAAAGGAACCAGATTTACATCCTATGTGGACGGTCCCCATGTGCTGTACTTTCTCTCACTGTTACAGCATTTGTACTGGCAACAGTACTGTCTCATCCCCACTAGATGGCACCTTTCACTGGCTCTAATAAGGGGAGAATTTTCCACAATTTTCTCCAATCAAAATATTCTAGAACTTTCTGGAATATCTCACTAGCAGTTTGTGGTAGTGGCATTGTTCTGGAACCTTCTGGAACTAGTCTTTTATTTGTGACATATTACTGCTCAAACTGCTCACCCAGGCTAACTACATTAAGAAACATCGTTTCCAGTTTCTTGATGTAATTTACTTTACAAGTACTATTTCAAGACATACTTTTATAATTATATTTTGAACCATAAAAATTATATTAATAATACTATGTTTTTATCTGTAATGCATTATTTTTAATTAAAAAATAGTGTACATACGGAGAAGAATGTTTTTCCTCATCAGTTGACGTCGAAGATGTAGAAAATAAAACATCTGAAAGTTGTGATGCTGAAGTACTGGGAGAATCTGGTTCTCTACCTTCAACTGTATTACAGACCACAGTCTCTGGTATTCCTAATATACTTATAATTGTATTAACAAATCAACAAATTTTTAGAAAATTATGTAAATGACTCTTACCCTCCGTATTTCTTAACATATCTGGCATCTGCCCAATTTCAAATTCTAAATTATCTTCAGGATTTCTTATATCTATTAATTAAAAATTCAAATTATAATTTAAAATTATGAATAAAAATATTTTTAAACATAATTTGCCTCATTGATTTTTACAACTTTTTAAAAATTTTATTGAAAATTATTGGCAGCTGGAATTAATTTTTGTTTTAATTTCTAAAATCAGATTTCAGAAATTTAAAAATCTACTAATATTCAGAAAATTAAAAATTTCCTGAATATTAAGACATTATCATAGCATACCTGCAATACACTGTAACATGTTATTTGTTTCATAACATACATAATACATTCCTACTATAATCATACTATTATAATATGAAATAAAAAATAAGTTTAAAAATTTAATTTTATTTTTAACATAATGAAAGTTTACAATTATACTAAACTTCTGAATTTCCAAATGCTGAGATATTGAATATAATGTTTGCATTTCATTAAGAAAGTTGTATATTGAAATCACGTTTAAAAGGTAAAAAAAAATCATGCTAAAAATAAACACTTTATTTTACTTTGTGTCTTTATATGAAAAATGATTAACTATGGAAACTAACTTATCATCTTAGATTATTAAGCAATAAATAATTAATAAATTTTGCTTATTCAAAATAATAGATGCTTCGTATTTCATGAAACTTAACATTATAGTTATTTTTAAATACTTTATCATTTCTTATGAAATCCAAAAGTTTTATTTTACATGTAATAAATAAAATCAATTAAGTAATTACGTGAAGTATCAAATGAACTGCCAGATTCCTTTATTTGAGGTTAACGCTAAATAATTACAAGAAATCCTTGTNTACAACAATAAATTTAGAAAGATTAAAAGTACGAAATAATCTAATAATCTTAACCTTTGTTGTTATTTTTTGCCCAGGCAACGCCGGGCTCATCGTCTTGTAGTTAATATTATTCTTATTGCTATAAAAAAATTCTAAATTATCAGAAGAATTACTTTCAATAAGAAGAAACATAAGAACACATTTTCTTTAGATTTTAGAATTCACAATAACCATATAAAAAGCAATATATTTTTGTTTATTATACACAGTTGTCCAACAGAAAAGTAAACTATCTTATTTACAAATCTTTTCAAAACAGACAGTTTGACCGGGCCCTAGACATCTGTCTCATTTGTCTGTGTGATGATCTGGCCCTGCCATCAACTGCTCAATTTCTACAAAAGACATCAAATACATTTCAAACTAATATTGAAAATTGCAGTTATGACCTAGAAATGACATAGTAATATAGTATATTCCATTTTAATGAATCCACTGGAATAACAAAAAATACAAATCCTACCAAAAAAATAAAAAAAAAATCAATGAATCTAAAATGCTACAGACTTTAATGGAATCAAGAACATTAATATGTTAAAGTGAAAATATCATAGAACTTGTCCAATTAAAAATTTCATCTAATACATTTAGTAATAAAATATCAATGAAACTTTCAAGTAAATAAATTTTTTCATTTACATAGTCATATTCACATCTATTTAAAAACAAAATTATTGTTTTTTATTTTTGTTATTGTGAGAATCTAGAGCTGATGGATTAATTTCAACAAAAATTTTATCAAAAATGGGATACTTTATAACTAATTTTATAATTCTAATAGATTTTATTAAATTATTTGTTTTAAACAATTGTTAAATTTTACTTATTTTTGAGAAAATATACTAACAAGAGAAGGGAAATTTCCTTTCTGCTAGAAGGTAATAACATCATTTCCCTCAAAAGTGATAGTGTGGTGTTGGATCTTGACACATCCCACTGTGAAAATCGCCCGACTTCCATAACGCAGTGGAAGCATGGACAACATTTTGACAAATTTCATTAGAGGGAATTTTCAGTTAAAAAAGGAGTTTGTTACTTCTAAACAATACTCTCCCAGCTCCCCCTAGTGCTCCTGGTTCTCTGGCTCTCTCGTTTGTTCTCCTCTCAATAATCTTAACCTCCACTGATGCAGGATCAGTTCTCCTCAATTTTTCAAGCTCTCCCAGCTCATCAAGTTCTCAAATTTTCAAGTTCTCCTTGTAAAACTTTGATCTCCAGTGAGACAAGATTACAAAGATAATTTTAATTTTGTGCTTCATTTGAATAATAATTATCGTCCAACATTGAACTTTCTGTATATGAAAATATACAGATAATATAATTTATTGTAAATTTGCTCTCAAAATAGTATATAAGCTAGTGTGTTGATATTCAAATTTACTCCTTTCAAAATTTATTGTAAATAAAAGTTTTGATCCCTTAAATTGTTATGTTATTTCCAAATTTATTCCTTTATTTATATATATTAAGTATAATTAATTTTGTTAATAAATATATATTTTAATCGCTAATTTCATCTAATTTTCTTTATGCCTAACTCTATCACTGACCCATGTTTCAAATTATCTCCTAAAATTCCAGAAAAGTTTAATATATTTTTTCCACTCAGAAAAGTCTAATTGCAACTTAAGATGCAAGACCATTTTATCCTAACTAGTGTCAGGACTCTAACAGAAAGATTTCTTAAATTTTTCTTTTTACTTTTCCATCTTGAATGTAGTTATTGAGGTTATTTCGGGGTACCCTCGGTTCTCACATTATTATATCTTAAGAGTTCATACAAAACTACTTTTTAGTACTACAAGTACTACCAATTTGTTACTTTATATGGCATACATTATTTATAATATTACAATCCTTTACTTTTTACTTATTCATTTTAGTTTACATAAAAGAATTTATAATTTCTTCTTTTATTAAAAACTGTATAAAATTTACAATTAATATAATAAAATATACATAATTTTACTATTACCTTCTGGAATATTCCTTTGAAATTCTGACATTGACTGCTCCATACCATCTTCATTACTTCTTTTATCTAAAAATTAAAAAATAAGTTAACTTTTCTAACAACATACTTATTTCAGTTTTATAATTATAATTTTATAATAAAATAATCCAATATATATTTTTATATGTTGTTTTGAAGCTGAAAATTAACGGAATATCCAATATGATTCTATTCATGAAATATAGAGTAGATTGAAAATACAGTTGGCCTGCCACAATAACAGGGCTTGGGAGCACAGGACTCCTATGAAAGTGAAAAGGCCATAAATATCTTGAGGCTCTAAACCTTAACTCTTAATAACTGTTGTCTACATTTAACACACAAAAAGCCAAACAATATACTGTACTGTAACACACTCAGAGAGAGAGGGGTAACACAGTACACATACAATATGTGATGAAATTCATATACAGTGTTTAGAAAGTAAAATTATTAAACTAATACAACACAATTATACATATTACAGTACTGTGTTTTACAAACTTTTATAATTAAAGTTGCAAAAAATGCAAGATACACTGCACATTAAGAGAGAAAACATGAGTGAAGCTGGCTAGGCCTGACATCTCTAAATAGAATGCACAGTCCACAGTTCTTTAGCACATTGAAACTTTTTACAAAACTTAACTTTTTATACTGATGATAAATATGTTTGTATATATTTATGGTATTAAACAATAAAATAGATTAGTAAATTATAAATGGATAAAATAATTTATATGTATTATTAAAGTTAATTTTTCTTTATATTTCTCTAGTTTGTGTGTCATCTAGTTTGTGTGATTTTCCACAGTAGACTACAAAATTCCAAAAAATTCCCATTTAGTTACTGATGGAAAATTCACAAATAATCACTTCTGCAAAAGTTAAACCTGCCAAAGTCGAGGTTCAACTGTTTTCTTCTGATAGAGATGTTCTAACTAGGTCAACTGTTTTTTTTCTGATAGAGATGTTCTAACTAGGTTTTCTAAATATAGCTACAGAAATCATAATTAGAGATATAAAAGCTTTAAGGTAAAAAGTGTGAATATTTACTAGAGACAAGTTGATATTTTCAGAATCTAAGAACTGCAAAAGTATAAAAATGTACAGTACCACACTGTTTCTCAAAGCTCTTCATCATTCATTTACAAAGAAGATACATTTGAATTTATCCATCTACTTAGACAAATCAGGTATTCCTAATGTCAGTATGCAGTTTTATACTTTAATAATTAAAGATATATAAATGTTAAAATTATGCAGCAAATAATGTTTGAGAGCTTAACTTTTGATGTTTTTACATGATAACATTTTCAATTTAGAACTAATTTACTTTTTTAAAGTAAATTATTATAGTTTAGGAAGTAAATTAGATAGATTATGAATGATGATGATGATAAATATAAAATAAATTGAAAATAAATGAAATAGAAAAAAATTTTAACATGGATAATAAACATAGTATATTTGATGTTTGAAGAGCTATCTAGAACCAAGATAAGCTCAAGTGGCAATGTGGCTAGTATGGTGCTTGGTGAGAATAATCATCATACCAGATACACAGCATAAAAAGGCAGTATATTATTCACAGCCTATAAATAGGCTGTAAATAAAAACTTCTATTGATGTCATTGTTTTTGATTTTATTAAAAAACACACACACACACACACACACACACACACACACACACACACAGATTCTACAATATCCAACAACACGAGTTTGAAATTTGTTTGAAATTTGATCATTTAGCTAAGTCACTACAGAGAATTATCATGTACAAAATCAATAGATTGCTTGTACTGAATAAACAACTCTCTCAAAGTCTGAATATATATATATAGAGGAATTATTAAAATTTTATTAGCTTAAGATATAATTTTAAGTAGAAATGTCTAATAATATCAATTAAATATCAACTAACATAAAAAAAAGTGAGCAAATGTCTTTGGTAATTTCTAGAAAAATCAAGATGACAGATGATTAGGTATAACACAAATATGATTTTTACATTTTCTAAATGCCTTCTTGGTAAGTTTAGACAAAGGAAAAGCTATTTGGTGAGCTTGTAATTGCAATTTAAAATAGATAAATAACTCATATCCTCTTTCAAATGACTTTAAAACACAGATAACATATGGGTTATTTGCAGGAAATTATACTAATTATCATTCTTTTGTAGCCTTCAAATAAACCAGCAAATCTAAATAAGATTTTATTTATAAAAATGATAATTTGTCATTACACATAAACTCCTATTACATTTTTAATAAATAATTATAAATGTTTGTTGGGGAATATAACAGTAATTATTAATAATCATGTAAAAAAATTGGAAAAATGGCCATCTATTTTCAAATAAAATGTTACATTAAAAACATTTAATTTTGTTTTTATTTTCAGTTTTTTGAACTTCATAACAAATATAAACAAAACATTAACCTATAGTGAGATTATTTCATGAAAATTTTTATTAATAATTACATAAAATATTTCAATATTTTTTCCATAAAATTTAAGAATGACTTAAGTAACAACACAACAAAGTATAAACTACAAATTAGTTCTACCTTTAAGTTCTTAATTAAGTATATAAGATTCTTTTTACTTATTTAATTTTACTCATATTACAGAATTCCAAAATACCTTCATTGTAATTTCTTGATATTTCTGATGAATGTTTTGTGTCTATTTCAACTTCTAAACTATCTAAATCACACTTTTTTTCTTGTATGTGATTAGAATGAGATGATTGGCTAATTGATTTCATATACTTCCATTCTGGATGATTACCTAAATAGAAAAAAATATATACACATTTTATTTATTCAAAATAATTAAAATTAATTAATGAAATTTCTCTGTAAAACAAATTAATAAATATTGAATGCTACATTTTATTTTGTTTTTTTTTTTACTTGCCAGGGTATACAGAAAGCAGAAGGGCAGAATATGTTCTGACTATAAGATAAATTCTACATCTTCTGACAGATCAAATTACATTTCCACATTACCATTTTGATAGTACAAAATGAAAAATAAATTTAATAAAAACAAATGCAAAAACATCACTTGTCTGTAGAAATAACAAACTTCAATTAAATGTTAATTGTTGAATGGTTTATGATTTAACTTGAATTTTAATTAAAGTTTATCATTTCTAAAGTTAAGCAATATTGTAAGGAAAAAAACTATTAGAATAGTTCAAAGCATTTAATTTCTTATCAATATACATTATACTCTTAATTATCCATGTGCAAATTATCTGAGCACACATATCTCAATACATCTCAATACAAATTTACATTAGGAATACAAATATTAGCATTAAAATTTTTAAAAAATCTGCATTGTTAACTCTTGCCATTTAAAATGGTATGTTGGATACCAGAACTACTTCCAGAATGTCAAGACAAACTAAATGGCCTAACAAGTAAAGTAAGTACAGTTGATTCTTGAACAATATGGCTTTACATATGTGTATACTGTATATTTTTTATATTATTATTAAATAAGCTGTAAAATTGTTTTAAGAAAATATTTTGAATCATTTCCTTATCAATAAATTTTTAATATCACAAAATTAATGATGTTTTACAACAATATATAGTTAGCAACCTGACATTCTCATTAATAAAACATGTATAAACTGGAATCACATTGTACCAAATATTTTTTCTGATTTGGCAGGTTTCTGTTTATTTGGATTTTATTTTTGAGGGGTTTTACTGTACAAAAAATTGATTATGAACTGCATGGCACAAGTTCAATAAATTTTTCTAAATTTTCTGTTAATTAAATTAATTACTGTTGCTAAAGTATATTTTATTCATAATATATAAACTTATGTTAAATTTAATATGAAATTATAAACTAAATAAAAGAAAAATCAATTAGCTTTTATTAAAACAGATTTACAAATTATCCATGCTTCCATTATCTGTGATTAGCCCAGATAACACTGTACACACACATATACTCTCTCCCTTCAGTCAATAAGTTCTGAGACAGAGATTATAAGAAATTGTTTATTGGAGGAAAAGAGTTATATAATATCACCCTTCAAACCACTTTCCTTCTGCAGCTATGCACTTCTGCCAATGTTGGTACCATTGCTGAAACAGTCAGTAAAGCCATTTTTTGCATCTATCTCAAGAGCTGTCAGGGCTGTTTGAACCTCATCATCTGTTATGAAACATTTGATGTAAAATGCTGACGTGTAGATTCTGAAGTGCCTTCATGATGCTATTCAATGAAAGTGACAAGAGTTATGGACTTCAAAAACATGGTACTTACATCATGACAATAAACCAGTACAGCAATCTGCTCTTGTCAAAGTACTTGTCCGAGAATGATGTCATTGCTCCCACAACTTCCCTACTCTACAGCAACTGTATATCACCTGAAGACTTCTTTCTTTTCTTCAAGATGAAGGAACAGCTGAAAGGACAATGTTTCACAACATCTGATGATGTTCAAGTAGTCACAATAGCAACGCTCAAGGCAGTTCCAAAAATTGGCCTTGCTAACTGCTTCCAGCAATAGCACACATTGGTAGAAGTGCATAGCTACAGAAGGGAAATATTTCAAAGGAGAGTGTGTGTGTGTGTACATAGATTAGAAATTAAATGTTTTGAACAATCCTTAATAGTGTTTTTCAAATACAAGTTGATGTAGCATGATGCATATACCACCATTCTACAAAGGCCTGTGGAAAACAATGGTAGAAATGTTTGTGTTTGGATTGGCATGTCATCAAATTTCATCTTTTCTTTCAACATTTTTGGGAAATTTATCTTTATTTTATTTACATACTTTCCTACAAACTTGTTCCACTGTATTTTATAAGAAAATTTGTGAAAGCCCATAAATTTTTTTCAGTAACAATAAAAGTTCATTTTAGCAAACAAATTATGTTTGTTTATCATTTCTAATATAAAACCTAATGACATGTAAATACTTCAAAAGTATTTATTTAAAAAAATCTTATTAATATTATTTTCCATCTACTTTTGATATTTCTTTAAAATATAATTATTATCTCTGAAAATATAGCACTTTAAATTGTTTTGTTGCCAATTGCTCTACTAAAAATTATTTTATTTATTATTTGAGAAAAATATCTTAACCTTCATGAATATCTCTGTAAAATATGACCGAACAAGTCTGTACAAAGATAGATAAATAAAACAAATTTTATTTTATTAAAAAAAAATCAAAAGAAAATGAGCAAATATTTATTGTGACAGATAATCACACCTAAATGCAAAATTTCCAGCAAAGAAACACCCAAATTCAGTATTTGAATGCTTTCAGCCACTACTTTATCTGTCCTCTTCAGGAAATGTAAAACAAAATAACTGTTCTGTATATTAGGGTATTAGGGTAGCCTCGTCCCAATAGGGGAACATCCCTGGATTGGTAACATAATGAGCCAGAGCCATATTAATGTTTCCTTTTGTTACATCGTACTTGTAATCTCATAACCTGGCTTGCAACAATCTGTACATGGAACCAATATATGTTAGTATCCTGTTGAACCTATTATCCTGCAGTGGGATGCAGTCTTGTGTCTTTGATGCTATCTTTAGCATTAGACAGCAGGTAGAAAACACTGGGTTTCCTTTTGTACACTACAAGTATGTTTAAATCTTTGGCAATCTTCCTGTAAATGTGATGAAAGGACAGTTCATAGCTTAGGACTACCCTTATTGTGACATCGTCACAATGCCAGGCTTCAATTTTTAATATTTTTAATTTAATTTATTTATAATATATGCTCTCCACCTCAAATTAGTAGTATCTTCCCCTTTACATTATACTATTCCTGTTAGCAATAGAGTCATGCCAGTCATCTATCTAACTCCTTTCAGGAGAAAATTCTTAAATTGAAATAATGTGACTTCCAGTTTGCATCAAAGTTTGTATATAATTAATTGGGGCTTCATGCTCCTAAGCTTTCCATATCTGGTCTTGATGTTCATCAATCTAATTCAGTTTTTGAGATTAAGGAAGGACAGACAGATGGATGACAATGGAAATTTTTTCAAATTGTAGCCCAAAAACAATTTCTAACACTATAATAGAAATAATTATTTGATATACAGTCAACCCCTTATAACATGGGTTCCTATAGTTCGGATTCCTATATCATGGCGAAAAAATTGCAACAATATTCATACAAACATGCTAAAAAAACTCCTATAACTCGGTAAAACTTCATCGCCGACTTGTGTCGCGAGAGGATTGGTCAAATCTAGACCAATAGCGGATATTGTACAAACCGTTGAGTTTAAACAAGCAGCGGGCCTACTAAAAACCATTTATTATTTAACATCCATATAAATTATATTTATATTAATGATGTCTCCAAAGTTCAGCGAATTTTTCGCAAAAAAATAATTTATCAGGAAGCACGCAAGTGCCATTCGATGACAAGCACTATGACAAAAACAAGCTTAAGCAATGGCGTAGTCGAACAGTGCACACTCGGTAAGTAATCCTACAATTTTTGTTCATAGCATAGTTTATATGGATTATTCCCAAAAAATTAGATGTATTTTGGAAATGTTGAGTCAAATTAGTCTAGAATCGATTAATTTTATGGAAGAAACCTTTCAAACAGCCATAGACTGTAAACTGCATACATGCCGGGCTGTGATTGGCTGGACTCATAGAAAATCGATTCACAAAAACTGAAACGTATCTACTGTGTTATAGGGGGTCGACTGTATGTGGTTGTTAAATACCATGTATACCATACCAATGTATACAATACCAAAACCATATGTACTTCTTGATCCTATTTGATTTTTTCTTATGTTAACCCAAGTATTGCTGAATACATTAGCTAGTTTATATAATAAACAAATTACAGTAAATTATAAAAAACAAAAACTGTATTATTGTATAATGTTGAAAATTAATACAAATCACTAAACTATTGATAACTATAAAGCAATATTTAAAAATATATTTTTTTCTTAGAAAGTTCTTAGGCTTAAAAAGTTTATATAATAAGTGTACTTACTAAATTTTAAATAACGTTTTATTTCATAATACTCTCTTTTCAATTTTAAAAGTCTTTTCCTTAATTCATTTGGATTTTTATCAGGTGGAAGAATTTTATTTGATGTATGTTTCCATAATGTACCATTTCTGAAATCAAATAAGCTATAGTTATTTTACTCAAATTCAAATTATTTTTAAAAATTTATCTTCTAAAAAAGTAAATATGCTCAAAATAATAAAAATTTATATATATTGTATATATCCTTGTTCATTGTTTTGTTCATTGTTTCACATTATACTCATATAATAATAGCAAGGTTTTAACAAAAATTCAATTATTATTTTCATTATTTATTTTATATTTGGTAATTATTAATTTTATTATTATTAAATTTACTAAAATTATGGCCAAATAACTGAGGCAGTCAGCCTATGACTCTGCAAAACTTGGAAATGAATCTGGACAGATCAAAAAACCTCAGGAGGTGATCTGTCCTGAATATGTCAAGCCCCCATATTTCACCACCTGGTCACTGTGTTGTGAGCCTAGCTGAAGCCAGGATAAGGTTGATAAAAAGGTTGTCTTAGTGTTCATAGGGCAAAAGGAAAATTTTTGAAAATTTAAAAAACTAAAATTAAGTTTTGTTTCTTTGTCCAAGCTATACTTATACATGTTATGAACAATTAATTATATAAATGAATGAATATATTAATTAAATTTATACATACAATAATTTAACAAACTTAATTCCACATAATAATGAAAATCAATTTATCAAATATTGATGTTTGCCAACAATATTTCCTGAACTAACTTATAGAAAAAGTATTTTGACTTTTAATGTTTTGTAAGATAAACATAACATTAAACTTAAGGAAATAGAAATTTATAGTTGCAGTAACAATAACCAAGATAACAGTAAATAATTGACTATTAATAGTTATGAGACTATTGAAAAACATGAATTTCTGGATTTTAGAGCAATCTTGATCGTTCTCCATCAGTTCATATTAGTAGTGATAAGACGATACAAAAATTTCTTCTGATTCCGATTCTTTTGAATACTTTCTAAAGTTTAGTTTAGTTTAGAAAAATTAATAATTTACATTAAAAGCACAGTACTTTCCTTAATTAATAAACATCCAGCTTAAGAATGGAAAATGATCAGAAAATCCAGAATCAATCTTTCGAAAGAAACATGAACATTTTTTGTTTATATGTAAATATGCATGCTTTTATTGTGTATTACAAAATAAGTAATCTTTGTAATCTTATTCAGATAAAGTTAATATTGCAACACCACCCTCAAAGAAATTACAGCTAAATTCCTTTTACACAACTATCTCATCATGTCACATACAGTTGCCATCTTTGAAAACTGCTTCGTGGGCTGACACAATGAGCGGGGGAGATAAATGAGAAGATGTGCTTTTTTCATGCTTCTCTGCCTTGTAAATGATTTAATTCCATTATATTTAATACTAAATAAGATTCAGCAAATGATGCATCAAGCCGAATAAATATCATCATCACAAGTTAACTGATTTTTGAATTCATTCCCTCAAGCCACAAAATATTAAGACTTACTCATCTTAAAAAAATCAATTTTTAAAACCAAAGCAGCATTAAACTTAGCATGAATGAGTATTTTTACTCAGAATTGAATGAATCACATTTGAAAATTTAATATATTATGGCATCATCTGTGAATCATAACAAAAACTTTCATAATTATAATGAGAAAGTTGTTTTATCATTAAAAGTAAACATACTAAATATTGAAAATAATTTTATATAATATTTTTCAATTAAAATATAATTTTGTTTACATTTTACTGTTTTGCTGACACTTAAACATTTTTCCCGACCACCAGCCCCGATAGTTCAATCAATGTTCACTCACTTATAATTAAGAATTTTAAAAAGCAGGCAAATTTGTGAAACAAAAATTAATGAAATTACTAAAAAATAAATTAAAATTTGATTATCTTTTGTATGAAACAACACTAACAAGGAGACATTATGGTCTCGGAAATTCAGTTTGGGATGAGATTTCACAGGTTAGTAGTAGTACACCTTAAGGGTGTCCACCCAGAAGAATTGTAAAGCGCACTAGCCAGAAGAGTCCAAGAAAAAGGGTTCTAAAGTTTTAAGTGCAGCTCATATACCGGTTGATTTTACATTATGGCAGAATATTGAAATGGAATAAATAAATAAAAACAAGAACTTATACTGGAATGAATAAATAATATAAAATAAAATAAACCTTTAACTATTCAGCAATAAAATTAACATAACATAAATAACATAAAATTATTACTTTTATGTTATTTGCAAGTTATTTATAGATTTTCAGAAGATGCAAGTCCAATGAATTATGCATGCACATTTTGGTTTCTGTTTAATTTGTATTTCATGCGTTCTTTTTTAGTGTTCTTTTTAAATATTGGTTCAACTGAAGATGGCCATTTAAAAATGTTGAAACGTTTTTATTAAGCATTTTTTATTGCTGGATAGTTACAGGTTTATTTTATTTTATAATATTGAAATGGCTGATTCTGTAGCAAAATCGCTTGCCACACGGGCGATCTAGATTCAGTCCTACCTTCAGCTTAATTTCTTTCTTTTTAATTGTTTTAAAAATTATAACAACTTTTAAATAAAGTTAATGACCTAAAAATATTATCAATTAAATCATAAATAATTTTGTTTTATTTATGAAATGACTGTTACAGCTAATTAAAATGTGAATTAATTGTGTGGGCCACTGCGTATTCTGCTTTGTTGGTGTAAAAGTTTCCAATAAACTAATATTTAATTCGAAGTTTGGACTATTTACAAAAAGTCAAAATAACTTTTGAGTCCATCTTTATCCTTCTAACACTACCACAGAAGTAACAGTCTTAAAAAATTTTTGCTTTGAAGAACTCTTCTAAAAACACAGATAAAAAATTTGGTAAAAACAACTTCACAAGGTTAAAAAAGATCAAGTGTCAGCCTTTTATTGTAGGTATCTGACACTTTTACAATTAAAAACACAAAGAAATTCTTCACCATTTTCATTTTTATCTACTTTTTAAACTGCTTCTGGCCCTCTGGTGGTAGTTACGAGTATCTCCAATATTCGCATATGGTTACGATTTTTGTAAAAACTCAGGATTATTTCTTCAGAATTCGAAGTTTGGACTATTTACAAAAAGTCAAAATAACTTTTGAGTCCATCTTTATCCTTTTTA
>NW_019384347.1:209819-246569 GCF_000671375.1 Centruroides sculpturatus
AAAGGCAGATGGAAATGTGGGGTGCAGCTTTGTTGCTTATGGTGACGAACAAGAAATTGACATAGGCCAATTCCGACTTGGCAGCAACTGTACAGTTTTTCAGGCAGAGCTCTTTGCCATAAGTAAAGCAGTTGACTGGGTTAATTGTCATTACAATAATGAAAGCATAAATATCATCTCTGACAGTGCTTCTACACTGGCCCTTCTAAAGACCAAAACCTATAACCCCATTGCAGTTGCTATTCAGGATGCAATCAACACTTCAAATTGTGAATTTTATTTAAACTGGACAAGGGCGCACATGGGCACACTTGGCAACGAGAGGGCAGATTCTCTTGCCAAGGAGGCCTCTACCAATCAAGACCTTCCTTATTCATATAATAAACTGAATAATAAAACAGTCAAAAGTCTGCTCTGGCAGAATCTTTTAATGGAATGGCAGATGGATTGGAATAGTTACACAACCATAACTTCAAAACTTATTAATAATATTAAGGAATTTTTAAAAAATAAATGGTATTCACCCAGCCATAAACTTACTCAGATGCTATCCAACCATGGTGCTTTTCACTCTTACTTGAGTAGATTCAAATACCCTCACGACCCTAATTGTACTGTCTGTGGTACACCGGATGGAAATTTGCACTACATAATAGACTGTCCAATGATGGAATTGGAAAGATTTTCTCTCAAGATTATCCTGGAGGCACACGATGTGAACTGGCCTCCTCAAAATCTGGACTGCATTTTTGAGCATAAGGACTCATACGATGCCTTCATTCACCTAACTGACATGTACTTCAGAAGAACCACAGTCCCTTTCTACTGATGGACATCTCTTCTTTATTTTGTAATCCAATCCTAAATTTGTACATACGCGTTTTCTTGTTCAGGTGCAGGTAGCACCTTTGCATGCCTCGAACTGTGGTATGCCTCTTGTATATTCCAATTGTTTATTTTATTGTATTCCTCATTACATTGTATTTTCAACCTTTTTCTGATCCCACCCGGTTATGTTTCACGGCACCGGGATGTACTACGTATATTTTTATTTTAATAAATAACTGAACTGAACTGAACTGAACTGAACTGTAATTACATCAAAAATGCAATCGAACAAGACAAGGAAGAAAGTATTGTTGAAAATGAGTCAGAAGAAGATATAGACAATAGCACTATCAACGATAAAACATAAGAAGATGAAATGATTATTACTGAGAAGATGAAGGCGAAGAAGAGAGATACTGATTCAGAGACAGAATACATGATTGAGTCTCAGGAAGTTCTTGTAACTATAGAGCCAATACCAAAAAAAAAAAAAAAATAGAATCTGTAATGACTATTAAGAAACAATGCAAAATTTGGAGAGTTTGGAGAAACAAGCTGAAAAAATAAAAGCCAGGTCTGTTGATAAATATCCAAATGTGAAAATTGGCCAAAATGTAAGACTGAAAGTGTCTGAAATTGACAAAGCTAAAACTGACCTGAAAAGTGTTATTGCAGTTGTAGTAGATGTAAAGGACAATAAGTTTTATCAACTAGTTACCAAAATTGGAGTACTAAAGCAGCTTTATACACAAAATCAATTTACCTTATGTCCTGAAGACTTTATCAAAATAGAAGAAGTTAAAGATAAAGAAGTGTCTTTGAGAAGTCGCAAAAATTGTCTTTGACCAGAGGACAAGGTTTCAAGAAATGCAACTGCCTAAAAAAATGCGTAACAAAGAAGTGCACTTGCAAGTCATCAGGATTACTTTGTAATTTTAAATGCCATGGTATCTCTCCATGCTGTAACAAGTAAAATCCTTTTTTACTTTTATTAAATGACAATGAATACCAAATGATTAGAAAAAAATACTGTGATTACTGATTAGCTTAGCCAATGTAGGCTATTATATTATTTTTGACAAGATAATTTAATTTTTGTTACATTAAAAAAGTATTTTTAAACTGTTTCACTAGTTATTAATGAATAGGACTTAGTAAGTTGACTGTTTATAATTGTAATAAATGATTATTAAAATACTCATAGTTTTATTTCCAAAACCAACCTTTACTAACCATCTTTAGTAAAACCTAGCATGTACCAAATTCTAATGGTAAAAGCACTGTAAATCATCTCAGTTTATAAAAATCCTTACATTTACCAACTCATGTTAGTAAATCTGAAGATTTACAAGTAAAACCTAGGATTTACCAATATATGGGTTTTCACAGTAACAGATATATTCTAGATTTGAATTAGTAATTTTCTAAATAAAACATTAAGAAAAATACTTTAAAATTCATAACTTTCTTTAAGCTTGCTATTTACTAGAAATATTTGAATATTTTGAATTATAACATGTAATTTTTTTTAATAAATACAAATCCAACTCAGTCTCTGGAATTTCAGGCTGGGTTATTCTTTTTTTAATACAAATATTATTATGGACAACACCGCACTTTTTAATTAGTTTAATTAAGAAAATTAGTTTTGAAGATTTGCAAGAATGAAGCCTAACTAAATATTTGTATGGTTAACATTAATATCTCTAATCAGGAGCTGGCTTAAAGATTTATGAATTGAGCATTTATCATCAATCACTAATTTTTAAATAAGAAAAAGTATAATATTCCTTTATTCTCAACTGAAATTAATTTTCTTCCATTGATAAATAGTATATTATTTATCATCAAATGTCTTCGAAAATAATCTGCAGGATGCATATGATAGCATCTTTGTTATGTTTGAAATTCATTTATTTTTTCTACTGCACTATTATTATTGTTATTATTGTAATAGAAAGCTTATTTAAAGTATGGTTAATTAATTTAAGAATGAAAAGGATTAATGACTTATGAAAAAATGAATTNTAATCAGGAGCTGGCTTAAAGATTTATGAATTGAGCATTTATCATCAATCACTAATTTTTAAATAAGAAAAAGTATAATATTCCTTTATTCTCAACTGAAATTAATTTTCTTCCATTGATAAATAGTATATTATTTATCATCAAATGTCTTCGAAAATAATCTGCAGGATGCATATGATAGCATCTTTGTTATGTTTGAAATTCATTTATTTTTTCTACTGCACTATTATTATTGTTATTATTGTAATAGAAAGCTTATTTAAAGTATGGTTAATTAATTTAAGAATGAAAAGGATTAATGACTTATGAAAAAATGAATTTATTTTATCCAAAGAATTAAATTTAGTTAATGACCTCCCTATTAATTAATTAATTTTTATGGCTAAATTTCAATAGGTTAATCGATTTATTAGTTTCTTATTTAGAACTCTTTTATTGATAATTTACAATTAATTTTTGTCCAATACAATTAATTAGAAAATAGGTAAATTTTTAAATTTGATTACACCATTCAATTTTAGCCTATCCAATGTGATGTACGTGCTTTTAGTTATTTTACCAAAGCGTTTTTTGATTGCAAATAGTAAAAAATAACTCAGTAGTAGTAGTAGTAGTAGTGGTAAATTTTAATTAAGGATTTATATTATAAGAAGCATTAAAAATAAATTTTAATATAATTAAAGATTTATCAATTTCTAGATTGAAAATAATNTATAAATTAAGAATGTTTTTATTGTGATTATAATGATATCAAAAGATAAATCTAATAACTAAGTTATTACTCATTTTACTTAGCACATACCTTGAATACACATTTTTTTGAGAAGGCACTACACTGTTTGATCCTTTTGAAAATTCTTTGATAAAATTTTTAGATGATGGTTTTTCCATAACTGATAAAGGATTTATGTCACTTACTATATAGTTGACAATAACATTATCTGCCTGTAATAAAAATGAATCCATTATAAACTTAGTTAACTTTAGAAAACCATTATTATTCTAATAATCATAGAACCTCAATTATCCAAGGTAATGTGGACCAATGCTATCTCAGACAACTAAAAACACAGATAAAATGGATAACCATGGCTATTTTGGATTAAAAATTTGAGATATAAAAGATCTAGTGATACCATATAAAAGATATGGTATCACTTTTGTATATGTTTGTATTTTAGTGAATTTAATCATATAGAACAATATTTTCACATCATTTGTTATACAGCTAATTCATTATATACAATAGTTTTAAAAATAAAAATGTGTATTATTGTAGTTACATTTTAATATGAATTAGTTTGTCTCACATTGAAGTTAAATTATAAAAAATAACAAAAACAAATCATTTTGTAATACATATTTTATCATTTTAAAGTTTTTTTTTAATTACAGTATTAAAAAAAATAGTGTATTCACTTACAGATTTGCCTGAGATAATGCAGAACCTTGGTTAATTGGTGCTCAGATAATTGGGGTTCTACTGTATTTATGAATGCTCTTTATGAAATAATAAAACAATTAATACTAATGAAAATTTATATAAAAAAAGATTAATTTACTGACTTATTTTTGCAATTAATAATTAGATATGAAGTAATTTTGTGTAGATATAGACAATTAAGTTGATATAGACAATTAAAATATTAATCGAGAATCAGGTTATGCAATGTTTACATATGACTTATTTCATTATAAATAAGAGTTTATGACTTTACAATTTTACCTGTATATAATAAAATGTCAAGTTTTTAAAATTAAAGTTAGAAATGCAATGTAATAATTGTAACTAATTTTAAAATTATTCATTAATATATGAATGCTACATAAAATTCATTTTGATAATATTACATTGATGAAATTCATATTACATATTACTTGGTAGATATGTTACTGTAAATGCTCGAACTATGGTAAATCCTAAGATCTTCCAGTAAAACCTAAGATTTACCAAATCTTTGTGGTAAAAGTCCGAAATGATCTGAGATTATCATTAATTTCGAACTTTTACCAGCATTTCCTCTGTATATCTTAGGTTTTACCTCAGAGACATGGTAAATGTTGAAAAAATAGTCCCCGCTACCCACATCACCACCTTCACTCGCTGCATTCCATCATTTGACATGTTAGAACAACATGTTAACTTTAATCCTGTTTGAGATTTCACTGTCTAAAAATTATTTATGAATCAAAATGAGTGTGAAATGGAGATTTTATGAAATAATGGACAAGATCGTTGCAAGCAAAATAGATAATAACTTTTATCTCAATAGGGGCAAATATGCAACGTGTTTGGAGGAAATAAAAGCTGCAAAGAACATGAAAAAGAAACTAGCTGTTCATTACAGGTGTATAAAACATTTGATATTTTAACTTAGGCAGTGAAGAAAAACTAATTGTGTCTATGGAGGAGAATGGAGAAATAAGGTATTACATTTGTTACAAGGACTTATTTAAGATTCTCGAAGAAATGCATGTTGCTGTTGGCCACGGTGGAAGGATACGGATGCTTAAAAAATGTAACCGCAAGTATAAAAATGTAACAGTTGAGGCCACTATGACATATTTGAAGCTATGTCAACCTTGCCAAAAGAAACAGAAAACTTTGAAAAAGGGCATTGGCAGACCTATACTTCACAGTGAAATGAACTCATGCTGCCAGGTTGATCTAATAGATCTACAAACTACCTCTGATGGAAATTATAAATTCATTTTAGTTTACCAAAACCATCTTACCAAATTTGTGATCCTTTGTGCGCTTCAAACTAAATACTCCAAAGAAGTTGCATACCATCTTTTCGATATTTTCACCACTTTTGGAGCACCGAACATCCTTCATTCCAATAATGGTCGAGAATTCTCTAACCAAGTTATTGATAATTTATGCTCCATGTGGCTGGATGTAAAAATTGTACATGGAAAGGCAAGACATAGCCAAAGTGAAGGATCAGTGGAGTGTGCTAATCAAGACATATGTGAGATTCTAGCCGGAGGTACGGAGTAGTTCATTACTCGTGTATCACTTACTTGGCGGCTAGTTGTTGAAACTAGTTCTCGGGTCTTCTACAAGAATGGCTTTTTCCTAATTTGAGGAAATTCGAGGGTGGAGGGACTTACAGTTGGATATATCTAGAGAGGAACTGAAGGATTTCATAATTCTTCGTTCCTACGTCAGGATCCCGACACCAGTTAATCAATTTACCATTACGCGGATTAACACGCGTATGGAGATAATATGGATTTGATTCAGACAAAAATGAGACATTTCTTTAACATAAAAATAAAAGAATTTAATAAACTACCATAAACAAGGATATACAAAATTGATATAATTAGATAATTCAAACAAGCGATTGAGAGAGAATATGGGTTCAATTAAAATATACGCTTAAAGAGAGAGAGCTCACAAATTCATTTATAATCACACTACCTAAAAGTTTACTTTGTCTTTATGTTCATCTGTATTCTATGATCATACTTTGTTTCATGGTGAGGTCTTGATTTGGCACAATATTAAAAGTTTCTTCTTTTCTCATAAATTAACTCATTATTATACTCGATTGGATACGACTAAGGGCGTTGGCCTTATGGAGCAAATATGGACTACGTCTCTCCTTTATGAGATCTTCTGACGTACTCCTAACTAAGGGCGTTGGCCTTAGGGAGCAAATATGGGGCACCTCCTTTCCCTAAGAGATCTTCTGACGTACTCCCCGAACCATGTAAGTCTTTGACTATATCTCATGATTTGTGTCCAATCAGCTTATTTGTATTCTTTCACGTGAACAGATGGAAGAGGGAATTATTGAGGGGTTGACAATTCCCAGGGTGGTGAGATTGGTGATAGATAAATGGAAAACAAAAGGATGTGTCTACTTCCGTTAAAGGAAGTAGCTCTTTTATCAGTTTTCCCACATTAGAAAAACAATATTTTCACACCAAAATGAAAGAATATTTTACTTCATAATTTTAGCTTTATATTTAAATTGTTAATTAGACCCAGGAGCTATTCGAATCTCACACATAGAAAATATGTTGAGCACATGGATGGAAACCAATCACTTATCAAAGTGGTCAGAGGGTTTAAGATTTATCCAGGTGATGAAAAATAGAGCATATCACGAGGGAATCAAATGTTCCCCATATGAAGCAATGTTTGGTAGTCCAATGAAAATGGGCCTTGCAACTTCAGCAACCCCTAGTGATATGATTAGAGTTATAAGATCTGAAGAAGATCTAGGGAAGTTGTAGCATTTGCATGAAAATAGGGAAGTTCAGTACGCAATAGGTGGAACCGAGCAGTAACAGCGTAAGTCGAATTCACGTAAGTCGGGGTATAATTTCACATATAAATACATACAAATAATTTTTAATTGGGGCCAGAGACTAAAGAAAACAATAATTTAGAAAAAAATGTTTAATAAAATCTTAGATAATACATATGTATAACAAATTAGGCCTATATTATTTTACAATTTTTCACATTTACTTGATTATCACGTCATAATTTTAACATTGTTTCCATCTCAGCGATAATACCGTGACATTTACGAATAATGCTCGAATTTAAAGATTGAGCATTTTTCACAGCTTCGAGAATTTTTTCTTTGCCTTTTATAATTGTTCTGACCGTCAATTCCGGTAGATCAAACTTCTTTGCGAATTCACAAATTTTCATTTTTGTATTGAAGTCTTTAATAATAGGTACGTTCGTAAACTCAAACGAGTTAAACGCGTTAGTAACGAATAACGATGACGTCATTCTCGTTTAACTCGTTCGACTTTATGAACGTACCCAATGTTAACTTTACATTCCAAAGATAAAGTTTTTCTTTTCTTGTTTGATGCAGAAGAATTAGTTCTACTTCATTTTGATGACATAGTCAAGTCTCTGTAGATATAACAAACACAGAAATAAATCACACAAAATAAATTGTAGCTATGTGTCAATTCCGCGCGACACATCCGAACATCTAAGCTGAACAATAGTGTGGGAGTAAGTAATCAAGTGTTGCATGGCGCTCAAACAAAAAACGAATCGACGAGATTTGAAAATCGTGTAACTCTGGGTTCACGTAAGTCGGTAGCATAAGTCGAGGTATTACTGTAATTACATCAACAATTCCTAGTGCAACTGCGCACATACAAAATGGAAATCAGAAGGGCTAAACAGAAATCGTGGAAAAAATTTTGTGCTGCAGCCGCTAAGAGCCCTTGGGGGTTTATTACTCGGTACTGTACTGAGAAAATAAAAAAACGACAAATACTGTACTCCTCAACTGCTGGGCAGGACTTTTTCCAAGCTGCCAATGAAAAAATGAGTCAATTCTGTTTACAAGACAATACACAGGAGGACACAGATTTCCACCAATGGGTACGGAATCAAGTTAACAGTGAAATCAATACATTGAACACCCCAGATTTTCAAATACACGAGACTAATCGCGCTTTTTCCAACATGAACAATAAAAAAGCCCCTGGATGCGATGATGTCTCACCAGAATTGGCTAAACAACTCTGGAACATCGTTCCTACCCATCTCTTAGAAATGCTTAATGCATGTCTCCACCATGGAATCTTTCCTCNATTATTATGGACAACACCGCACTTTTTAATTAGTTTAATTAAGAAAATTAGTTTTGAAGATTTGCAAGAATGAAGCCTAACTAAATATTTGTATGGTTAACATTAATATCTCTAATCAGGAGCTGGCTTAAAGATTTATGAATTGAGCATTTATCATCAATCACTAATTTTTAAATAAGAAAAAGTATAATATTCCTTTATTCTCAACTGAAATTAATTTTCTTCCATTGATAAATAGTATATTATTTATCATCAAATGTCTTCGAAAATAATCTGCAGGATGCATATGATAGCATCTTTGTTATGTTTGAAATTCATTTATTTTTTCTACTGCACTATTATTATTGTTATTATTGTAATAGAAAGCTTATTTAAAGTATGGTTAATTAATTTAAGAATGAAAAGGATTAATGACTTATGAAAAAATGAATTTATTTTATCCAAAGAATTAAATTTAGTTAATGACCTCCCTATTAATTAATTAATTTTTATGGCTAAATTTCAATAGGTTAATCGATTTATTAGTTTCTTATTTAGAACTCTTTTATTGATAATTTACAATTAATTTTTGTCCAATACAATTAATTAGAAAATAGGTAAATTTTTAAATTTGATTACACCATTCAATTTTAGCCTATCCAATGTGATGTACGTGCTTTTAGTTATTTTACCAAAGCGTTTTTTGATTGCAAATAGTAAAAAATAACTCAGTAGTAGTAGTAGTAGTGGTAAATTTTAATTAAGGATTTATATTATAAGAAGCATTAAAAATAAATTTTAATATAATTAAAGATTTATCAATTTCTAGATTGAAAATAATCCCAAACTACAAATTTTGATGTTGTATGTTGTCTATAAAATAATATTTTATAAATAATTTAATAATAACAAATTAATTAATAAGTAAATTGTTTATTAAAAAACTACTAATATTAGTAGTAGGAAAAAATTTGTTGTAAAAAGTTTATTTATTAAATTACATATATTCATTTATGTAATAAATAATTAACTTAATTATACTTTCATTGATAAATCAATTCAATACATCTAAAATCAAACTAAAAAACACATCAGTGTGAAGGAGAGCATATTTCTAACTCAGAAAAATATTATAATACCCTTTGTGTTTCAAAAGCACATTCCAGTTATTTCACAAAAATTTATATTTAGGTTTATTTCTCATGAAATATTAAAACAAAACAAATATACTTTTGAATTTCATTCTGAATAAAGTTCAATCTACTTTTCAAAAAAATTTTAAAACTACATTATTGTAAATCAGAAAGAAATCTTCACATTTTCATAAAAAATTTTAATTTTGTAATTTACTGTACTTCCAGAAACAAAACTTCAAGGAAATTTTGTTCATGTCAGACAAAGATCACTAACCAACAAAGTATAAATTTATCCATCCTATATCTCTTTGGACATTATGTAACAGTAGCGACACTTGTAGACACCAGTCTCATTTGAATATTATGGTAGTTGGATACATGTTTTTGAGGTTTAATAAACTTTTTTGAGTGTTATTATGACTCACCTTATTAAAAAATTGTGTTAGGGTATTGTCTTAATATCATTTCATTAAATTTTCATTGAGATTTCTAATATTTTGAATACTTTTTTTATAATCATTGATTTCTTTTTATGTAATGATTTTGAATTTATGGACTAAATAGAAACACAACAAAAATGGCTATTCGTCCCATGCAACTTTTTTCAATAACAGTTGATTAAAATTTGAAAAGTAAAATTTAAAATAAAATTTTATTATAAAAATCAATTATCAATCAACATTTATTGTCTATTGGGAATTACTTCCCTATTACAAGGGGTTGTAGTAACATGTATCCATATTTATTTTTAATAAAACTATACATTTTCTTTAATTTTTTAGTTTGCATTTATTTCTCGCGTACATATGCACATATTCTTTAATTTAATTTGTTTTGTTATTATAAGTTTCTACTATTTTACAAAAATAATTATAAATATTATATAATTCTTTTTTACTCATATTATTAAATTTTTTTAACAATTCTATTAGCGAGTTGCAATTATAAGAGCTGTTTATATTATAATGTGCACGAATTTCCTTTAACTTTGGACACGTTAATATTAAATGATAAGGTGTTAAAACGTCGACGTTACATAGAAAACATTTAGTTAATAAACTTATATAAGTATTATTGACATACAGCGAATTTTTGTTTAGACGAAGTTGCATTATAAGTCGTTTTATATTCAAATTTACTGGTTGCCATATATATGGTTGCATTGAAGGAATTTCAAATATTTCCAAGTACCACGGATGATATTTACTGTTGTATAGGGAATTCTGATCTTTAATTATAGATTGAGCTATAGCTGATTCTAACATCAATGAGTATCCTGATTTCCAATCTTGAATTTTGTCCTTGAATAATAGATCTGATACTCCAAAGGAGTTAAAAATAGTTTGCAACTTATTATACCATAGTTGTTTATTTTTTTGTAGTTTACTTTGTCTTATATTTTCTTGATATAAAGTAGTTAAATTGTTATCACCGTTGAAATTAAGTTTATAAAAAAATTTGATAATTCGCTTTAATATAAACGGAAATAACCATATTCGATTCGTTTCGTGACGTAGTGCATATCCTGGTACTGTTCTTTCTATGTGAAATAGTCTGCGTAGATAATATATGTGGAATTGTTCGAGATGGTAGATATAGTCCAAGCACCAAATAGGGCTAGCATAAAATAACATTGGATTAATGATCGAACTATAAAGTTTCATATGTATTCTTAAATCTGAAGTTTTTAATTTACTACATAAAAATAGAAGGTTGTCTATTGCTTGCTTAACTTTATTTTTAAGTTTAGATATATGCGATTTAAATGTTAGATTCCAATCGAAATTAACTCCTAGGTAATTTATTTCATTCACTGTCTGTAGCAAAATTTTTTCATGATAAATTTTTGTTTCGTTGATAGATATTTTACTGTTATTNCTAATCGCGCTTTTTCCAACATGAACAATAAAAAAGCCCCTGGATGCGATGATGTCTCACCAGAATTGGCTAAACAACTCTGGAACATCATTCCTACCCATCTCTTAGAAATGTTTAATGCATGTCTCCACCATGGAATCTTTCCTCGAACGTGGAAGCACGCCAGGGTTGTGCCGGTTCCCAAACCCGGTAAAACAGGAGACTGTAGACCTATTTCACTGCTGCCAGTTCTTGGCAAAGTACTTGAGAGACTGATCACTAATAGGCTCTTCTGGCACATGGAAAGGCACCAACATCTTCATGAACAACAATTTGGCTTCAGGCCACAACATTCTGCTGAAGATGCCATTGAAAAAGTTATTCAAAAAACTAAAAACCTTCTTGAGGAATATAGATATGTGATGGCCATTAGTGTTGACATTGAAAAGGCCTTTGACAGCACTTGGTGGCCTATGATTTTACTCTGTACACGAGAAAGAAATTGCCCGTCTAACATATATGGTATAATCAAGGACTATCTAAGTGAAAGAACTGCTGAGCTAATTTGTGGGGCACATAAGGTTCACAGGGATGTGGTCCGGGGCTGTCCACAAGGCTCTGTTTGCGGCCCTCTTCTGTGGATTGTCCTTTTTGATGATTTTATGAAACAAAATTTCGGTCAGCACGAAATTATAGCATACGCTGACGATGTGATTGTACTGTTTGGTAGTAGGTCGAGACGGGACTTAGAGCATAATGGGAACAAAATACTCAAAAACATTCTTAAATGGGGCAAAAGGTTTAAGCTAAACTTCAAAGCTAGTAAAACAAAGTGCATAGTATTTAACAAACCGGGTCAACAAAATCTCTATTTAAGAGTCCCAACTATCAAGATGGAAGGGCAAACTGTTCACGTCGATAAATCCATCAAGTACCTTGGTGTGATCCTAGATTACCGACTCCTTTGGAATCCTCATGCTGAATATATTAATGACAGAATTGGTAAGATCTTTAATGCCTTTTCGAGCATCGCTCGTAATCGTTGGGGCCTAGCTGTGGAAGCCCAGGAGGCGATTTATAACCAGATTTTNCTATTAAATTTTATACTGACATCAAAAATGTTGTAAAACTCAATGTAAGATTTGAAAAAAAAACTTGAAAATATTAAAAGTATAATTACTGTAATTTATATGAAACTGTAAATATTGTACTAATAGTAAACATAAGAAAAAACAATGAGATAAAAAATTTATATAGCAATAAATAATATATTAAATTAATTTATAATATAATTATTACCTTTTTTACAATATCTTCAGTATTCAGATTATTATATTGGTCAAATTGTTGTTGAGTGATAGGTGGCAATACTGCTTTGGCTGGTCGTTGAGGTGGTGTTGGAAGATTGGGCACTGAAGATTGTGACAATAGGGAGTTAGTGATAGACTGCATACGCTGAAGTGGTGATGCTGAAGAAGTCAAGTCCTCACCTCCAGCAGGCGATTCTGAAAGTGGCAGGAGAGGTGGTGTGGGAGATGGTGTTGAATTGCGTACAAATGATTTGACACTGCCCGTGCTTGGCTCTGCTTTTGGCCGCACTAAAGAGAAGGCACTTCCGTGATGTCTTAAGTTGTCCGAATCTACACTTCCGGCATTTTTCTGCTCCTGACGATTTCTTGATTGTACAGTTGCATCGATTGGACCATCTTCTCTCGTTGAACCTGATGGAACACGAATTGATAAGCCTGGAAAAGTGCAAGTAGAACCATTCACTAATCCACCAGCAGTTATATTATTGTACCTACTATAGGAATTAGCTGATGTGACAGATCCTAATTGAGTAAGTCTAGATAATTCTTGATGATAAATACTGAGTGCTTGTCTAATTTCGTCCTGAGTTCTTTCATACTGATCCCGTGACTGACGAAAACCTTCTTCTACCCGTTGACCCATCAATTTCGCCAGTTCTTCTTGATATATTCTTGCAACCATTTCTTGTGGAATATCATCATTTTCATATTTCCTCGAGCGTCTAGATGAACAGTCTTTAAAATTGTGATTGTTATGTATATAATTATGATTGTTATAAGGAGTCCTTCTCCCTCCTCCCCCTTCTGTCCCTGAACCCCCACCTTCCCCTCTACAGTCATCCCCATTTTTTTCAGATCCAGGTTTTATATCTACATTGCAACTGACTATACCATTGTGCAATGGGCTTTTACTAGATTTGTTATTCATTGCCATTTGAGCTTCATTTAATATTTGTGCTATCCTTTCTTCTGCAGCAGCATCTTCTTGTTTATAAGAAGAAACTCCTGATTCTTTGCCTGTTAAAGAATTTTTGTTATTAATAAGTTATTAGTATTTTAATATTTCAATCAGCATTATAATTACTCAGAATAAATTACTTATTGCTAAAAATTATTATTGCTGATATAAAATATATTATTAAGTACTTCATATTAATAATTGTAATTAAAATATTACATCTCAAATCAATTTTAAAGTTGCTTGGTTTTATTTAAATAATAATTAATAAAAAAATCACAAAATAACTTTCTTTATTGAAACAGATTAATTTCTGAAGATACATCCAAAAAGTGATAAATGTTTTTTAGAAATGCTTTGAATTAATCTCATAATAATTACCTTCCTAAACATTACTTAATTCCTCAGAAAGATTCACTATTATTTAAATTTTAAAACATGAATATTTCAGAAATTTTGATAATTTTTATGCAGTGAGCATCTAAATAATAATAAATTATCTGAACATGTTATCACTTAAAACAATTTTTAGATTAACAATTGAATATTAAGAGATGTTTAAAAAATTATTCTTTAGATTTTATTGTATATTTTAAAAATTTGTAACAAAGAATTAATTTTCAAATTTGTTAAATTTTGGAATTTCAACTAAAAGTTTTGTATGATTTATTTGAAAAGTTTTTTCAATAAAAATGCTAAAAGCAATTATTAATTTATATACCAGATGATAAAATTATTAAATTACATAATTTTAAAAATTGAAATTTTTATTTTTGTTTTGTACACTGGAAAAACAAGATACTAACAAAACAGTTGTAAGCTGATTCTGAAGTATCACTAGCTAACCAAAAGAAAAAAAAAGTTAAATATGTTAATATATCATGAATAGTTTCTTTGTGCATTTTGTTTTATCAATCTTTCAAATCATTTACCTTTCCAGATTGGAATGTCTTTTAAGGATGGAATTTCATCAGAATGTTGCTTGCAAAAAATTTTGAAAATATTCCTCAGTTCAACAGATCCATTTCTCTTCACTTTGGAGACATCTTATGGCAACCATCCAAAAATATTAATTCAATAAAGATTAACATCAAAATGGCCATCAAAAATATCATCAAATATATCAAAGCAAATGTCAAGTTGAACAGAATACATTCAGAAAAAGTTCAAAAAAAATGTCATGATATATTTTAAATCATTTTCATTATTCTAAATTATTTACTTTAATTATAATTATTAAATTTAAATTAATTAATAAGAGTTAGCACCTAATGCTTCCCTCTAGTCACAAATTATTTAGAAATTAATTTAAAATAATTGTGGAAAAGTAGTCCAATTTAATCCAGTATTCATTGGCTTACTACTAATATATTGGGTTTTGAGATGTTTGTATATAACTAGCTTAACTTTATTAAATAAATAAATCATATTAAGATATTTAAAAAAAATACAAATCTACATTAGATTTTTCATCAAATTTTAATATATTATAACTGTTAAACAATAAATATCTGAAGATTTTATTGTAATTTAATGTCATGACACATGATAATCTAATTAATGAAATTAATTTTAAAATAGTTCTATTTTTAAATAGAAAGGATACTGATAAAATTATGCCTTAGATATACAGTTAAATACAGTTAAAATTGGGTACAAAAATCTATCATATCTTTATTATTAATATGGAAAAATATACCATTACAATAATTTGCATCTTTTTCAATATTTTTATTTCTTTTGAATCTAATCTCTATCAGATAGCTGCATTGTTTGACATGATATCGACTGCTAGCATGTAATATTTTAATAAGCACTTACAATACTAGCATGTAAACTTGTTTTACATAATATATACATTATATATATATATTAATATGTCTAACATAATAAAAACAACATGGTTTTATACAAAATAAATAACCAAATCTATAAAACTTTTAACTAGGTTATGATCAGGCCTCAAAGAATGATTAATGGTCATGTAGGTTACGTTATGGTATAATAATTTTAATATTTAGATCATTTATATTTATTTAATTTTAAAACTAAACAAAATTCACAATGGTTTTGAAATATTTGAACCACATACAATGCATGTTATTCTATTAAATTTATTTTTTAAAATAAAGTATATGAACAATTCCATTTAGTGTTTATATTTAAATACATAGTTTGGTCAAGAAAAATTACATCTTTTACAGTTCTGAATAAGACAAACATTAGGTTGTTGAGTTAAAAGAAAGAAAAATTCAAAACATCTAGTGAACTTTTCAAAACAAAGCAACAATAAATGAAAAACATCTATGGTAAATAAATTAAATAATTCAGATAATAGAGTGAAATGAATATTTCATATACAGAGGTTCACATATACATTTATATACACATATACAGATAAACATTTATGTTGAGCTACTGGAATATCCCAGAAACAAAACATTCAAGACAAAAATGTTGTAAATGATAATTGTTTGGTTGTGAAAGGGAAAAGAAATCATATTACTGAATTTTAATTTGGTGGACATCTTCAAGGTTAGTTGAAACTCACCTTGTAAATAAGAAGCACAATTGTTTTTAATGGCATCTTACTTCATGTAAAAAAAAAAAAGGAAAAGTGTTTCTGACAAAGGTGATTTGATTTCTTTTTTCTTTTCACATTAAGTAAGATGCCATTAAAAACAGTAGTGCTTGTTATTTAAAAGGTGATCTTCAACTAACCTTGAAGATGTCCACCAAATTCAAAATCAATAATGTGGTTTCCTTTCTCTTTTACAATCAAACAACTGTTGTTTACAACATTTTTGTCTTAGATGTTTTATTTCTGGGATATGCTGATGTCTCAACTTATATGGTTCATCCTAAACTGTTACAAAATAAATGTAATATTCTATGCAAAGGTGTTGCATTAAAAGCAATATGAACAGACTATCTAATATGAGAGAAAAATTAAAATAACTTATCTTAAAGGTCTAATTTAAGCTATATCATGAAAATTTTTTATGTGCATAAACATAACATTAAATACTTATTTTAATAATAATAGTTAAATATCATTTTGAGCAACTGTTTAATTTTTTCTTCTTCTATGAAAAATGATTTCACCAAATTACAAAACTTTATCAATATAACTGATTAAAATCAAAAAATATTTTGTTTGGTTTTAACAGATTTAAATTCTAATATTCTTTATTAGTATTTCATATTATTCTACAAAGAAATTTATTCAAGGTTAAATACATTATTACAAAGATAGTGGAATCTGCTTATTTTAATCATAGATATTGTTATCAGATTTAATGTCCAAAACTGTACAAGTTAAAATACATTAATAAAAGTACACTTATAGTTGCTTAATCAGAATTTTGGATATAGTTATTATTATATTCAGAAAAATAGGCATTTTTAATCTGTGTTTGCATCATCCTATAAATATGCAGGTTAATAATAAGCAAATGTTATCAGCCTGCAGTTATTTTCTTAAGTAATGTTTGAATCACTTTACTCATTACTTGTTCACAGTATAATATTTAAAATTGCCGGCATTTCTAGCTTTCCATTTTTCATTAATTATATCATCAAAAGACAATTTTCTTAACTTGTTACTTTCTAAATATAAAATAGAAAAATTAACGTCTATTGAGACATGCTGTTTAATTCATTTTAATCTTGAAAACAATCTTTCCTGAGAACCTGGTCACTATTATACAAAAATAAATGCAAATTAATTCCAATATTTGCCATTTGGTAGCAGGTACCAATTTGTAAAACAAATAAATAAAAGAAGCATGCATGATAGTGAAATGACTAAATAACACTGATGCTATTATGGTAAAATCATATTTTGGTACCTCTAAATTTTATCTAACATCCAAAGTCTATGAAACCAAAAATAGGAAGTGCAAAAGTTATGGAGTGTCTAAAATCCTGAGGCCTTAGATTGCAGCTTGTAGGTAAATCCTGTTCTTGTTAAAGATTATGACTTGTTTGTCTTACTTTCCAAGTGCACTGAAGTTGTAGACATTGCTGTATGAACCTGGAACAAACCAAAAAAAGGAGAACCATAACCCCTAAATATGCTGTGCTGACATGGAAAAATATGCTGTGCCTGGTATGACAGATATACCTTGCCAATTTAGGACCTGAGAAGCAAAGGCATCTACCAACATTATCTGTTCAGTTGATGAAATTGAGAAAGCAACATATAGTTCTTGCCTCACCTTTCGTTAATATCTGCAGAAGAGCCATGAATTCCTCATCGCTACTCTTCTCTTTTCTTGCTGTCAGCAAGTCTGTCAGACAGTGAGAAAACAGGAATCCCTGCCATGTATAAGTGAATTAACAGAACCTCTATCAAGAGAGAAACTTCTCTCACTAATCACCACAGAGAGTCAAGTAAGATATAAGTGAGGTGGAGTCTCTTCACCATCCTGTTCCAAGCAGCTCTGAACTAGCTTTGCTGCAGGTGATCTGATATACAGTACACAGCCAATCCTCAGTGATGCTTTTGAAGACTGAGTCAGCCAGGCCCAATACACCCAGTTTTTTAACCATACTCCACAGTTTTCCAGCACACAAATTGCTTCTAATGGCTTTCCCATCGCCTTACCAAACTTAAACAACTAAATATAGAGACTTATGATTATGATACTCCTGGCCAAATGTGCCATCCATACTATGGGCACTCTCAAGAAAGATCTGGAACTGAATCTCATCTATATTATCGATTCAATAGGTGACAAATTATATACAAAAAATGATGCAGTTCTTATTTATTTATAACATCTTAGAAATTAAAATATACAGTATAAGATCAGATTTATCCATTCATAGAACTGATTTATAGTGCAATACCAACATAGAGTATCAAAGTAGCTGATTTATGAATTTAACTTTAGACACACATATTAAATCATAATTCTTTATAAAAGCTACTTCAAGATAAAAGTAGTTGAATTAAATAACAATATAAACAAAATAGGACATCTTGTTAAATGTAGTCAGAGCAAACTTCAGAATTCAACAACCTACTACTACTACTTCCATTACTGTTCTGAACTAAAATTGAGCTATAAAGTAACATATACTACAAACTATAACAAATAATTTTAAATATTTACATTAGTATCTTAAAAAGTTCTTACACTCACACATCACTTTTAGAAAAAATATCTATCAGTGAAATGTCAAAGTAGCTTGTTATTACATCTCTACCTAATCTTTAAAAGATGAACTTTTTAATGAGCAAAAAAAAATGAAAATAATCATTTTTGCTAGTCTTTAATCAGAAAATCAACTAGATTTATTTAATTTATGTTAAAGCAATTTTATGTTATTAATAATGAAACAAATTAATACAAAATTCAAACCTCATTCTGTGAAACATTTGAACTGTTTCCAGTTAAATATAAAGGCACATTATCCTGGGAAGATATTGAAACATCTGGCCATTTTCTTAGACCTACTCTGGTTCTCTTGTTTCTTGCTTTTTCTAATAATGTTGGATGTACTCTCTAGAATAAAATAAATTAATCCAATGTGAAAAGTCACTTCAAAATTTTATGTATAAAACATAAAACTTATATAAAATTCATTTTAATCATATCAAGTAAATAGTTTTTACATATAGTAAAATCTCAATTTAATGGACTAATTTGGATGAGGGGTGTATGTTAAAGCTGAAAATCCATAACATAATAAAGTAGGTTTTCTGAATGCATGTGTTAAAAAATTGACAAATTTATTATTTTATCTGTTTTACTTATATGAATATGTTTGTGTAATTAAAATTAAGTATGCATGAGAAATTTAATTTCTAATAAAAGTTTTCTATATGCATTAATGGTTAAGTATTCACCATAGTTCTGAGATTGTACTAAACAAGTATACAATCTAAATTGAAATAAATAAACAAACATTTTTGGAAAATACACATTATGAGCAGAGACCCTTGGATTTGAAAAAAATAATAATTTCTTAATTTAGCATTTTAAAATTAAAAGGGTGTTAATTTTCACATATGGCATATAGACCAGAAATTTTGTCCATTAAATCAAGGTTTTACTTTAACACTAAATAAACTGATTAAGATTTGAAATTTATTCAATTCAATAACAACTAATATATAAAAGTTTTAATAAAAATTATAGCAAAAATTATAAAACAGAGTAATATATCTTTCTAAGGATATATTAAGAATATTAGTATTTAATATAAATTTATTTAAATAGAAATATTTTCTACTCAAAATATCATATTTCACATGAATAACCTGCATAGTCAATATGCTTGAATGGAAATAAAATTTCTGTGTACCCAAACTACCATATACCCTACACCTTCACAGCAGTCATTGAAAGCATGACACTTGGTGAGCAATTTAGAAGATTTCAAACATTAACCTTTAATATAACTTAGTAAATGAAAGGTTAATGTACCCAAGCAGCATATATTTATGATTATTTATTGATGCCTGAATGTAAAACTTTGGTAGCTCATGTATTTGTTCTTTAAGGTCTTCTCAATACATAGATATAATGAAACACATTTTTTTCCACATATAAACTTTTCCAAAGTGCTTTTAAACATCAGGAATCTGTTTTGTACCTACTTAGTATCCATCACAATATCTGTTGTATCCTAACATGAAGCTAATATACTAAATTTTATGTTCGGAAAATACAATTGCATCATATATTGACTATCAAAGTCCTCTGAAACTGTCTTTACATAGGAGATTACAGGAAGTTTATCAGGTTTCAAGATACAAATTCAAACAGAAGTATCTAATAATATCAATTCAAGTATGGATTGAACATAAAAAAATTAATGAGAGAGAACTAAAAGAGAGCTATATGTATATGTATATGTATATGTTTGGTTGTTTTGGAAAAATCACGATAGCAGAAGATTGTTTGTGGCACACAAAGGATTATTATTTTTTTTTTTTAGTTTTAGATGGCAATCTGCTTTAATTGAATATTTTCTATTAAATTGTGTGACAACAGTCACAAGGTCAAACTTATATGGTTGTCAAGGTGCAGTTGTTAGAAAAGGATCCAGCATGTCCTTCTTTGACATTTTCTAAAAATTCTCTTACTGTAATACATGACAACAAAATGTTGGTTAAACTGTACTTAATCAGCACACACAAAAACCAAGAATTCAGCAAAATGTTTGCATAAGTGAAATTTTTTGCTGGATTCTTGGCTTTTGTGTATGTAGATTTAATAAGCTCTTACTGACTTTAAACAAAGATAAAGGTTCATATGAGTTCATTACTGTAATTAAAAATCACATATAACCCACACTTCTTTCAAATTGTCTCTTAAACACAGATAACCTCTGAGTTATCCATGTGAAATTACAGTAATTACGTGCATAAGAAATTCATTAGATTAATAATTCCATTGAAGTTTACAATAAATACAGGATCAAAATTTTAATCTCTCCAATCTGAATTTATTCATCTGTAAAATATAAGTTATTATAAAACAATCAATTTATATAATGTTTCCACAAAGAATAACAGATTACTATCAGAGATAGCAAGTTAGGATTTAAACTACAGATGGCAGGAAAAGCTAATTTAAAATTTTTGCTTTTATTGCTTAGCTACTGACTAATCTTTTTATCAATTTTCGCTTTGAAATGATGAGCCTCTGGGTCCATATGTCTCAAAAAAAGTCTCCTTTTTATCATATTGCAACTTCTTATGATCTACACCATATTTGAAGACTTATTCACATGTATCACATGTGCAGGCAAGGGTAGTGAGTAGCCAAATGAGCAAATAAAACAGAAATAAAAATTTTTCTATAAGAGTAGCAAATTATTTCACCTATTGCCAACTTTATCTTCATATTACCAGTCAACAAATTATCAGATTCTAACTATCAAATGATTTGTAGTTTATAGTATTTATGCCAAATATGTCAAAAATAACAATGTATTAAGATAGACCAAACATAAAGCTGATAAAGGTGATACTATCCTGTGAAAGACAAGATAGTATCACTTTACATTCATGCAGTAATATTTCAGTCAAAGAGCTTCTTTTCTATGTCAAACACAAATACAACATAGAAAAGAAGAAACAAACCACCGCTCTGTCCATATATGCCTCCAAAACTTGTGAAACCGAACTTTGAACAACCAAGTTTTATAGGGCATACCATTCAGGCAGAGCATGTTAAAACACGGTTAGCTCTGGAGATTTACAAAGTGAGATGGAGAAGGGAATGCTATAATTTTAAGGAAAGTGGGAAGATTTCAAGCACACAGCAAACATTTTATGATGATCAAAATGGCAATCAAGAAAATGAATCTCAATACTGTAATTAAGGAAACATATATGTAAAACCTACGTAAATTTATATAACATCCGTTTAAATTCACAAATATCTATCTAATATTGATTTAAAATTTGTAAATAGTTATTCTAAGAACATCAAACATAATTTGAACTTCACTGTCATTCATTCCGAAGCTTGAAATTTTACATTGTTCTTTTTCAAATTCCAAAATATAATGGACAGTTTAAGACCTGAAGCAAGGTCTGCTTTAGGTCTACAGTATAATCAGGTTGAAATTGTTTGTAAACATCCACAGGAAAGATTAAACCTCTGCTGGTATATAAGTAGATTAACATCTATAATTATATAATTTCATGATAAGTAAAAGTTATATATACTAACTAGTGATGTAACGAATATTCGGTTACTATTCAATATTCAGCCTATTCGGCCAAATACAGAATACCTAAAAACAGGAGTAAGAAATAACAAAAACACAGTAAATTAATCATTTTGGTATTTAGATTTAATGTTGTCAAGTTAGTGTTGTTTGCTTATATTTATTTATAACTTATAACATGCACAAAATAAAAATAAAAAATAATAATATTAGTCATTCTGACCCTGCCTATCCTTTTTAAGCACACATACACACCTATTCGTTCGAGAATCATCGCACACATGTGAGGGTCTGACCCTGCCTATCCTTTTTTAAGCACTCGTCTTTGCTCTTTCCTTTCTCTTTCCTCCATTTCTGTAGTCCACGTATGCCTATGTATACATCATAATACGCGCTCACGATACTTTTGATTTGTCACTTTTCAGTCGTAGTTTTTCCATTTTATAATTACGTGACTCATAGCCTGGTGATAACGGAGAAAAGAGACAGATAGGACATCGCTATATGTCACAGTTATGATTTCACAGATTCGAAACAGCTTGGTAGCCCGAACAGTCCCAGGCTTTCGCCCGTGCACGCTAAGTGACTTTCATTACAAGCATTTAGCTTTCCGAAGTCTATGACAACAATTGTTTGGCATTGATAGCTGCAAATTTCACGTCAATAAGCTTCGACTTGTTTGATTATGTTATCAACTCAATTTCATATTTATTTTCACATTTTCACTTCGCGGTCCTTCTCTGTTCTTTTTCCGTTATTTTACACGTGTAGGTCATTTCATTCTTATTCACATTTGATATCATAATTTATCGCATCATGCCATGACACTCTTGTCTGTTTGCTACAACTGTCAAGAATTAACGCGATTGGCAAAGCGTAGTGACAGTGGGACAATAGAGAGCAGGGTCCTTGCCATAATGAGATTTGCACGCCAATTTTCATACGTGCATTAATCTAGCTGAATAGTTTGACCGAATATTCGGTATTCGGCATGAGGCCAAATATACTATTCATTGCAACACTAATACCAACACTTTTAAATAGAAGGATAACTAACTATATATCTATAAAAATAAGCAACAATGTTTTAATATATCTTAAACAATGTCTTTTTGTGTTATCTAATCAGGATAGAGTTGGCTCACCGGTTCGGTCTGTCGGGTTCACGTGTGCTCCTGTTTCCGATCGTCTCATCAGCAAAACCAAGGATTAATCAACCAAGTGTTATACACCGTTGGAATCGGTTCATCGTACGCTATCAAACAAGATGTTAGTTTTCCGGATCCGTCCAGGCGTCTCAGAATTACGGCTTCCGGAAATTTCCGGTCTTTGAGCAACTTTTTGCGGCCCGCTTCCGCCAGTAACGGGTGATATTATATATCATTTTGTAGGGGTTTAAACGTATTTTATAACGGTGTTTACGGTTTTTCTCTACGCTTTTTCGTTATCGTGTTATCACGACCGGAACTTTCGCACATCAGGCTGTTGTGCGGGCCTATCGGGCCATCGGTGCCGCTCACCTTCGGGTATCTCCCTTGTCATATTGGCACCTACCTGCTCTGTAATCTTCGCAGTGTTATCGTTATTAGTTTAGTTTTAACGGTTGTGTTTAAATTCGTTTGAGACAAAGGAGTCATAGGTCATTGTCATGAGCACGTGGCCGGGTCTTATCCTCTTACTGACCCTAATATGGCGGGTTGTAGGATCGCTCTGTCGGGACGTAAAGCTTTCTTTTCTCGTGTTATATATCATCCGTTTCAGTAATTTCATATCAAACTAAATCCGTCTGTAGCATTCTGATATTAGTTAATTTTAATTAATTATAATTTAATGGTATTTCACCACGTTCCGGTCATACTAGCTACTATTTGTGTCTTGTTTTACAAATATTCCTGCCTATTACAACGTTCTTAGCAATTATTGCTCTTGTTCTTGTGTTAAACCTCAACAATGTCCTCTACCATCGATCCAGCCGCTAATGGCGGTAACACCTTGGTTCCTCGTATTGTTTTGTCCTCTCTAGAAGATAAAATTCTAGAAGAGGCTAACCAACACTTCATGCAAATTCTAGACTTGCTCCCTGAGAAAAATAGTACTTATATCAGAACAGAAGAGCGGAGAGAAGTGCGCGATAAAGTCACCATGTTATTCTCGTGCCTCGGCCAATTTCAAGGCATCCTGAAGGAGGTTCGGTCAAAGCTCTCTCAGGGCCTGCCGCACACCCCGGCTCCCTTAGCTCCACCAACATCCTACGCCGATGTAGCCAAAATGAATACAAGACCCAGCTTCACCACAAGATCTATCAACCAATCGTTGAAAAACAAAATTAACAACGAAGGAGCTGGAGGAAGCTACGCCGTCCTCTTATACCCAAGGGACGATGACGAAGGAAAAGAAGTCAACATGACTAAAATCGAAGAGGAGATAAAAACGAAAATAAAGCCACACGAACTCAAAATCAAGGTAAAATCAGTTAGACAGGTCAAAGGCGACGGGATATGCTTCCGCACAGACACACACGAGGAGGCGGAAGTACTCTCAGAGGCAATCAATAAACTCCCGGAGATTTCTAGTAAGGTGAAAAGTAAGATCTCAGAAGGGAGAAGGCCCAGATTAATCCTTACAAATGTACCAAAATCAGTCAACGAGACTGAATTAACATCCATAATAATTGAACAAAACGAAAACCTCCCAATCTCCAATGACGAATTTATAAAATCGACCCGTATCAGCACCATACTCAATAGGAATAACGCAAAAGAGAATTGTCGCCATATCGTCCTTTCCACCACACCTAAAATAAGAAACATAATGGTAGGCACAAAGCACGTAGCCATAGGATGGGCTAAGATACAAGTAAACGACTACATCCCTCTGGTCAGATGTTTTCAATGCTGTGGATTTAACCATATCTCCACCGACTGTACCAAAAACCAGAAGTGCAGTCATTGTAATAAAGGGCACAGGTTTGGTGAATGTCAAAGGCTAGAAGAACCCCCTTGCTGCACAAACTGTAGAACAGCAAACAAAGACCTACCAGAACAGGAAAAGTATAACACGGAGCATAATGCTTTTAACCCACAATGCCCTGTCACCATTCGCATGAAGGCACTGACCATTAGACAAACGAATTATGGAGTGTAACAAAATATCAAACACCTTGAGGATTCTACAAGCGAACTTACAAAAATGTAAAGCCGCCGCTTCTGATGCAATACAACTTGCGGCCACAAGGCATACGGACATCTTGGCCGTACAAGAGCCTTATACCTACCACAATAAAATCGCAATGTTCGGCTCCAATCGCATACTTAACCATGGTGATAGGAGTGGCAATCCTCCTAAGACCGGCTTCATAATCTTTAATGACAAGCTTGACGTTCAACTCATCACTCAGCATAGCAACGAATACTTCACAACGATTAACCTCAGCCTGAACAACATCAACTTTATTCTCATCTCGTTCTACTGTCCCCCTTCAGAGGACCTAACTCAGCCTCTCGACATGTTATCTTCCTCGGTGTTAAATCTGCAAAACTCACCAATCCTCATCCTAGGGGACTTCAACGCCAAATCACACTCGTGGCATAGTCCGGTTGAAGACCCCAGGGGTTATCTAGTGGAAGAATTGATGACACACCTCCAGCTAACCTCGCTGAATACCAGCCCTCTCCCCACTTTCTCCTCCACCAACGGAGAAAGCTGGATAGATATCTGCATGGGATCTGTCAAGCTTCAGCAGAACAACATCATATGCAACACTCTAGACTATCATGCGGTCAGCGACCATAACTTTATTGAAACGATTATAGACCAGTCAACCCCGCTCCCTCGCTACTCTCTAACCCAAAGGACTAACTGGGATTTATACTCCCAGCTTATTCAGTTATTCTGGATCCCGGGGAACATCTCAGCGATAAGTGACGCTATGGATCTGGAAAATGTTGTGGAGAGATTGCATAACACAATTCATAGGGCCTATTATCATTCAACGACAATAAAGACGGTGAAGTCCTCTGCACCGTGGTGGAACGCGGACTTACAAAAACTAAGGGCCAGTCTCAGGAAAGAAAAGAAAAAGATGCGTAGGGAATCTGACCCTGACCGCAAGCTGGAGCTCAGAGCCACTTATATGAATCTCTTCCATAATTACAAGACTGAAATTAATAAGGCAAGAACTAACTCATGGAGAGAATTTTGCTCCAATGCAGGGGAAAAGAATCCATGGTCAACCCCATTCCATCTAGCAGTCAAGAAAAAGAAAAAACTAATGATCCCCCCTACCATCCAGATAAATGACAACGAATACACGACGACAATCTCGGAAACCTACAATCACATCATCAACGAACTTTTTCCAGAAGACAACGAAACCACAGATCACCAAATTCACAGGGAAATTAGGTCTCGTGCTCTTGAGGCCTACAATAACTATAATGATTCTCCATTCACCTACACCGAAATAGATAGGGAGTTTGAAAAACTAAAGCACAAGAAAGCACCCGGGCCGGACAAAATCACGGCCAAAATGGCCAAACTTGCGTTTAAGGCTATCCCAACCACGTTTAGCCTCATAATGAACAAATGCCTACAGCTGGGGTACTTTCCTATCATATGGAAACAAGCTTCTATCAAGCTAATACCGAAATCTAGCGACAGTTCTCCTCCTAAAGCATCCAATTTTAGGCCCATTTCTCTACTTCCATTCGTTGGCAAGGTCCTTGACGCCTTAATGGTGAATAGGATCACCTACCACTTTGAAAAACACACTATTATGAACGACAGCCAATACGGCTTCAGAAAGGGCAAACGAACAATCGACGCCATTGATAATATCAAGAACTACGTCCTTAACGCCCGACAGAAAGGAATGCACAGCCTGATGGTTACCATCGACTTCAGGGGTGCATTCGACCATGCTTGGTGGCCGGTCATTTTAAACAACTTGAAGACCAATAACTGCCCAATGAATATCTATAGCCTTGCAAGAAGCTACTTACAAAACCGCAGTATCATCGTGGACACGGGCAATTTCAATCTTCTACATAGGAACATCCATAGAGGGTGTCCTCAGGGCTCGAAATCGGGGCCCTATTTGTGGAATATCCTCTATAATGGACTCCTAAATCTACAACCAAATTTCCCTAAGGACTATAACGTACATCTGCAAGGGTATGCAGATGATACAGCCCTCATTCTTAGTCACGTAAACTTGAAAGTACTGCAAGATAGGACCAACGAAGTTCTAGCCATTATCCATGAATGGTGCAATGAGGTAAAGCTTTCTATCAATCATACCAAATGTACCGCTATCGTTTTTCCAAAGGGTAACCCACTCAAGAAAGGGCCCAGCATCAAAATAAGCGGTAAAAAGATCCAAAACGCAACTGCAGTCAAGTATCTAGGGATTATCCTCGACCATCGGCTAAACTGGACCGACCACGTACATCACATCTACGAAAAGGCTACCAAAGTAGCCCAAGCGCTCAAAACGATAAGCAGAAATAAATGGGGCTATGGTCCCTCGGCGAGCAGGATTCTCTACACCGCGGTTGTTGAGCCCATTATTACGTACGGGGCAGAGATCTGGGGCTCATCGGCTACGAGGGTCCACATCAAACGTAAGCTTCTCTCCATCCAAAGGCTGTCGGCCATAAACATTGCCAAAGCCTACAAGACAGCCCCTACAGAGGCCCTTCTTGTCCTCAACAACACTCTCCCTATTGACCTTAAGATCAGAGAAGCAAATATAAGATATAATTTGCACAAGTTAGCTAAAGGGGAGATAAATCTTGAGACCTTCAGCACCGCTACTTGCAAAGAGACTTACAACAATGAAATTAACCAAATTGCGATGCACGTCACCACCTACGGCCTTGACAAACACAAGGACCTGCAGTACATCCACCCAAGCTTCACCAGCATTCAAAGTTCAATACACGATCCAATAGATAAACACTCAATCAGCATTTTCACCGACGGATCGAAATCCAAGCTCGGCGTTGGCTGTGCATTCACAGTCTATAAGGGAACCCAGTGTCTCTACCAGAGGTGCAGGAAATTAGCACCTCACTGCACGATCAATCAAGCCGAGTCTCTGGCTATCCTGGAAGCCATTACCTGGATTACAAACAACCACAATACAGTGAATCAACACAACTACCAGATCTTCAGCGACAGTCGAGTCGCCATACACCAAATAGCCAAGTGCAACACAAATCTCCCTATCATAAGGGACACCATCAATAGTATCCGTGCCCTCAGGAACAGAGGCATTAACATAGACTTCCACTGGGTCAAAGGGCACTCTGGGGTTGCGGGTAATGAGAGAGCGGACCTTCTTGCCTCCAAAGCACCAACTTTAGCAACTAATATCTCCTACAATAGAATTAGCATCACCCATCTCAACAATCTGTTGCACGACATAATTCTCAAAACTTGGAAATCCAGATGGGATAATGGCAATACAGGCAGGCTCACCCACCGCTACCTCCCTTCTCCTTCGGACTGTCCTAAAAGGAATTTCAATACCACCTTCCAGCTAACACAACTGTTAACGGGGCATGGTAACTTTAATTCTTACTTGCTGAGGTTTCTAAACAAAACCGACGGCAAATGCACTTGTGACCTCAACGAAGAAGAGGACCCCGAGCACCTAATCTTCCGCTGCCCACTCTATATAACCCAACGAAAGAAACTCAGGGATGCTGTCTACAACAAAGGACAACTATGGCCGTGTGACCTTCGTACGTTTTTTAGCGACAAGGACAACATCAATGCATTCAAAAACTTTGCCACCGAAGTTAATAAACTCAATTAAGCTGTTTTCCTTGTTCGCATATGTTCACCATCTTCGAGTATTTGTATATCCCATTATCTCAGCTGTTAACAAAAAATTGTCGCGCAATTCTGGCTAAATGCCAGCCTTGTACATAGTCTTATTTTACTTATACTGTTTATTTAATATTTTTTGCTTAATGTCTTTTGTCCTCTAATAAACCGGTAATTATTGTCGCGTATATATGCTATATTGTACCACATTCACTTATTCTGCATTGTAATTGTATTTGTATCTGTATTCTGATCTAATTTAATAAATGCGATGCAAGACCTCATGGGCTTCCCTTCCCACTATCCTATCTCCCTTACTTTAATCTTCATCTACTTACCTTCTCGCTACATTCTTCCTTCCTCTTATTGTCTAAATGGCTATACCTCTGAGTCCAGCCATTTCTTTCTTAACTCTGTAACTCTGTGTTATCTAATCTTCATTTCCTTTGCTTTATTAATCTATCTACACAATGTCTGACATTTAAAAATTTTCTCTTTAGCAGAACTTTTCTAAAATATCATTTTATTCTTATATTATTAATTTATTTCTCTTCGTGTATTTTCTCTATCAATGAAGTCAATCCATTTAAACTCAAACTATCAGTTTAAACTTCAGCAATATTCAGTTTAATCGATCATAATCATTAATACATACATATTTCTTCTCATATTTTTCCATTATTGTCTACATATGACTTCATTTGCATCTATCTTTATCATTTTTTAATGCTAGCAAAAACTTTTTTAAGAAGGCAATTTTTTTTTATTTCTTTTCTAAATTTTTTCAAAATTCTTTGGTTCTATGAAGTATTTTAGAATGAAGATCTAGCATTTATAAAATAAAAAGACATGTATCTTATTTTCTGTAATATACTGTTTATGTTTGTGTAAGATACAATTCATATTTATATATTTCTCTGAATTTCTAAATACTAAAATATGAAATTTCACTAAAGCCATACTAGACTAATTTTTGTCATTGGTGCCCAAACTTTATAACTGGTGGTCCAAATTGTGCATAAGTTATACGTAAGCTGGCCACAAATATTTTGTATATTCCATATGTATCCCTAAGTGACATATCAAATATGTTCACTGGTTGTATTAACATGTGCCAAGAACTAGATTTGACCTGGGGAATAGAAATAACCTAGAACAGTGGTACACAAACTATAGCCCCAGGTCAAATCAATATTTAATTTCTCTATGTTTGAATAATCCTAATTCAGTCTTTTGTGAAGTAGAATAAAATTTTAATAAGCAATTATTTATTGTGACATCGTCAAAATGCCAAGCTGCAATTTTTAATCATATTTTTAATTTATTTAATTTAAAATATATGCTCTCCACCTCAAGTTAGTAGTGGCTGTCCCTGTACATCATACTTTCCTTTAACAATGGAGTGTTGCTGGTCTTCTATTAACTGCTTTCAAGGGAAAAGTTTTGAATTGAAATAATGTGACTTCTGGTTTGCATATATAGTTAATTGGGCCTCCTGCCCTTAAGGCAGGGATTCCCAACTTCCTAGGATTCTGCCAATAAAAATTTGAGGTTCTACAATAAAATCCATTGAGTCTAGTGATGTATGAATTTGCCAATGCAGATTTGGGATGTGAGGTGTAATTGTTCTAGACTTAAATTGAGTCCTTGTATGACAATATGAAAACTCAATTCGAGATTATATACATGCTAATGTTATTTATAGCTTTATAAACAGTGGGGACTAATTTATCAGTAATGGAACAAACCAAAATCATGATATAATGTTTTGCAAGTTAATGGAAACCAGTAAAACATATACTAAAGCTATAAAATCACTAAAACTTCATAACCTTAAAAGGAACCAACACAAATAAAAATACAACCAGTTGTGAAGTAAAGAATAATTAAAAGACACGATTTCAGAATAAGTAAAAAAATACAATTGTTAAATCATCTGTATATATATATTAAAAGCAAAATGTGCTGTCACCACCAACGGATACCGAAACCATCACCTTACAAAAAAGTGCTATAAATAGAGAATCAACTCTGCCTGGATGAAATATATATATATTAAAAGCAAAATGTGCTGTCACTGCCAACGGATACCGAAACCATCACCTTACAAAAAAGTGCTATAAATAGAGAATCAACTCTGCCTGGATGAAATATAACCAAATCAATCAAGACGGACGAGTACTTTATTCACACTTTCCGAAATATTTTGTTTCAATTGCTTTGAATTCAATTTTAACTTAAATTAAAATTAATTAATTAATAAAATCAAAATTTTAAATTTTACTTTTAGTTTCAGTTTTGGTGTAAAAAGTAGAGTTTTAGTTATCATTTTATTACATTTACTTATCCAATTGTTATATATAACAGCCGGAAAAGTAAAAAATTGCTATACTTTCCCGCTGTTTATATAAAAGAGGAAAAGTATGGTGATCGGTCAAAAAATGACCCCAAGATTTTCTCATTTTTGGACTTAGGATACCTTGAAACATTGAGAAATGCAAAAAATTCGGGGGGGGGGGATATTTTCTGTATGTTTGGATGTTAGTGTATGTGGGGGAGGCGCACGACTTTGTTCACCCTCTTTCAATCTTTATAACTCTTGTGTTTTTTGTCGAAAATTTCTGAAACTTTGCAGGGAGGTTTGTATATTAGGGGGAATAGTACTATTTAATTTTGGTGATTAAAGGTCGACGGGGTGGAGAGATAAAGGGGTGTCATAATTCGAGTATGATCGGACTTCGTGACGATTTTAGTCGTTATTAGCATTTACAATATCTTTATAACAATAGTCTCTACACTCAAAATTAAGCCTTTTTGCCAGTTTATAATAATTTAAAATATTTAAAAATTTTAAATAAAATATCATAACAGATGGCACCACACATGCGGGTTTAGCTATTGCCGGAAAAGTTAAGCAACTCGTTGATGAATTAAATACGATTTTTAGAAGAAAAANTATGATTTCTTATTTTTTGCTGGAACATATAGCAGAAAAGTAAAGTTTAACTCTACTATAATGTAAAAAAAAATATTGCCTTTAATGAAACAAAATTAATTATTTTGTTTCATTAAAGGCAATATTTTCTTCTTTTGTTTGTTTGATGGGATACAGAAACACAATGTGCAAACAATCTGCCAAAGATCGGAAGGACTTTCTACGGGGAAACTGGCACCTATTTAGTGTTAGACACGTGAAGAAGACCAGAAAACGTCACATGGCCAGCTGTTGACGAAATGCAAACCTGTGACTTATTACCAGTATTCAGTGGTTTTATCTACTTGGCCACCAACGGGCATACAAAACTAGTTGCAATTAAATAGAGTTTGGATTAGTGAAAGTATACTGTACTTATTTTTGGACAAACTTTTACTTAAAAATATTAAATTGCAACTAAAAATCATTTAGTGATATATACCATAATTCACAATATGTTATTGAGCACAAACATTTCTACAGTAATAAACTTGCTCAACATAATAATACTATATAGAGTACAGACTATATAATGTATTTCCAATAAATAAATTTCAACTAATTTCAATAATGGAAATACAGTGAGTCAAGCTCCGAACGAGGGATTTCACACCACTGAGAATATCGAAATGCAGATCTTTTGACTTTTTTGCTCCTATGGGTATGCTCTAGATTCGATAAGGTTCCAACCTTCTCATTCAGAGCTTGAATTAAGCCATAAAGATTTATAAATGGTTATAAATGTAAAAGTATCATAGATTTACTCACTTTAATATGGCTTAAAAAATTCCCTGTTGATGTTTTTGTGCCAAGAATTATCTTCTCACCTGGACAGTTGCAACATTTGGCTGATATCTTTAACCCATTACGTTCAATTACACGAAACAATTCACCATCCAATATCGCTGGTAAACTTGTTACAGAATAATCCCTATTTACTAAGACATCATCTTTATCGTTTACTGAACACAGAACATTTTTATAATCTTCCATTTTTCAGATTAACCAGTATAATTAGTATTTACATCAACGTAAACACTTATCATTGACCAGAATATATGGCACTTTTATTATATCAAACTATCGTTATTTGTAAAACGACATTCCCTTTAAATCATCGCTCGGTGCGATGTAAACAATAAACTGTTTAAATACCTGCCGTTGACAAATGTACTGTACTAGATTTTTTCGTCTCTTACTAAAACAATCACGTGATATGACGAAAGCCCGAAGAGGCTACTATTCTAAGATGGAAGTTGATCCGTATGAGTGATGATGTCGATAAATTTATATTTTATTATTATTTTTTTAATAGAAGAAATTTTTACTGTGGTTTTTTTTTAACATTTTCCATTTTGTGAGAACTCTTTTAGCAGGCCCATTATGGATTCGGCCAGGCCCACAATGAAACGGGACCCAATATATCTGGTCGAAACATTCCCCAAAAAGTTCTTGATGATTTTTCGATCTCGTTCGGATTCGAATCCGGATCCCTCAGAGCGGTAAATTACCACCTTGGACGCTCGGCTATCAGGCCTAAATTTCTACTGTGCCATCTAAAATAGCTGTGCCTAACATTTTCGATTGGCGTGCAAAATTGGGCATAATTGGCCACAAATATTTTGTATATTTTATATTAAAAAGTAGGCCTACTATTTCTGTTGTTTATGAGTGATATGTCAAATATGTTTGCGGCCGAATTAATGCGTGCTGGACGGATTTAGCCCGGAAGCCGTAGTTTGAACACTCCTGATCTAAAATACATTTCAAGACTTTTTTCGGGATTATTATAAGATTACAGTCTTTCTTTTAAGCCGTAAAACTGAATTAGCGGTATGAGAAACCCCCGTGAAGTTTTATCTATCTACCTGGAAGTTTCGCCTGTATTTTACTGATAACGAGATATACTTAATTATCAATAAATTAATTCGTATATATGACTAAATTGAGACTTAGACTTTTTCTGTCCTAAAACAATTTTCAAAAACGTTTTGTATGATTAAAATTCTTATATAAACCCATAAAGGGAAGGAAAATGAAATTTGTAGGATCCAGAATCTAGTGGATTTCAGCCGGATCCGGAGTTTCTTTCGGAGTGTTCGGAGAAAGTCCGTCGTATCTAATGGGTGGAGCCGAAGCTCTATTGGAGTCGGTCTAAGATATACCGACTGAGATTAGCTCATTTGAGCGACGAGGAGATCGAGGCCAAAATGTGGACCGAGGACATCGAGTTCGATCGAAATGAACATCATTCGGACCATTTTATGAGAGGAGCGCTTTCAAACTTGATGAAAGTGATAAGGAACGTCTTGTTCCTGCTTTGGTGGCTGTAAGAAAATTAAAGTTCATCCACTTATGGTCTTCGCAATCGTCTTTTCGAGTAAGTGCCATTTTCATAGATTGAATATGGTTTAAATTCAATTAAATTGTTTTTCACAATGATTAATCTTTAATTTTACTCTATAGCCCCCCCCACAAAGATTCAGAAGTATAGAACTGGAGACCTTTTTATTTATTTATTTATTTATTTTTTAATTCTTTCCACCCTGTGGGCACTAAGAGGGCTTCTTTTTGCATATCCATTATGGGTTCGGCCAGACCCACAATGGGGCTGCCGGGTGGTGAGGAACGGGGTTTGACAAATCCGAACGGACCACCCCCGAAAAAATCCTGGGGATTTTTCGACCCGTTCGGATTCGAGCCCGGGTCCTACAGAGCGGTAGGCTGCCACCTTGACCACTCGGCCATCCGGCCCGAACTCAGAGACCTTGGCGGTTAGAAGTAAACCAACGTGGTCCAATCTTCCAGTTCGTCAATTGTGATGAATGGAGTGCAGGTTTACCGAGTTGTGACTCTATTTACCTGACTTGACTCTGTAACGCGGACTTCACGACTTTTCCTGATTTGACAGTTTGCCTCGGATATGACCTGAAAACTCGGATGTGACAGAAGGATGATTCTCGAATGGACTTTCGTATAAGCGGGTAATCATTTCCTTCGAACTTTTGTGAATTAATCGTATTTTTTATTTTGTTTGTGATTTGATCGTTGAACAGAGTTTCGAACTCTTCAGATAACAGACTGAAATTTACATGCATGTTTATGACTTATTCTTACCTTAATCCTGTCTCGTGCCTATAGTTTAATATTAATATTTATATTCAATTAAAATTTAATCGTGTTAATTATTTGTAATTTGTATATCGAGTTAAATCGTTGGACAGAGTTTCGAACTCTTCAGAGAACAGACTGAAATTTACATGCATCTTTATGACTTATTCTTACCTTAATCCTGTCTCGTGCCTATAGTTTAATATTAATATTTATATTCAATTAAAATTTAATCGTGTTAATTATTTGTAATTTGTATATCGAGTTAAAAAACATTACAGTATATAATAAAGTTTTCAAAAAATAAATATATTATGCGTTATATAATATAATAAATGTATTACAGTATATTATAAGTTACAACGATTACAAATAACAAAGTTTAAACTTAATAACCGACGTTACAATAATATAGGCGGTAAATACATGAATCTGCCACACTGTCAGACTTGGGTTCCAGTCGAATTGAATTAAATTGATATTATAAATCCCAGTTTATAGATCATTTCCGTTCATGACTGAATGGCGACCGGTTAAGATGGCAGCCTTCCGCTCTTGGGAACCCGAAATCGAATTCGAATGGATCGCAAAACCACAAGAATTTTTCGATTGTGATTCTTCCGGCAGAGCCATGTGAAATAGTTTGTCACCCAAAGCAATCCTAATATCACCCCTGATTCAATGTTAATTACAAAATATTCTACGAATTCATTTTGGCGCTCGGGGCACATGTCCACCTTCGCTCTTTTTATTAAGACTCTGTCCTTGGCCCACCAGTGGCCAAGCAGTTCCGTTTCCCGAACGCTGGGCGTTCGGTCGTGTGTTCGCGCCTCGCCCGGACGGGCTGGTCTCGTGGAGTTTTCCGGGTCTTCTCCACGTCTGTAACGCGTGAATAGGGGCCAACAAAAAGACCTTCCGGGATGCATTTCCCTTAGGCAGATCTCTAAGTGTTGCATTGCCGCAACTTAACCAAACAATTAACAAACTGACCTCCGGATATGTCGAGTCCTGTCGCTCACCACCCGGCCGCCCCATTGTGGACTTGGAAGAACCCATATGGGGGTTGGTAAAAATGTCTCTCGTAGTGCCCACAGAGCGATGGCACTGAAGGTCGTTGAACAATGTTCTGTTGCAGAGTAACAGTTCGTAGTGTGCATGAATCCATGTGGGTATAAAAAAAGGTTTTTTAGTACTCACAGGACGAAAAGAATCAAAAATAATAAGAAAAAAGAATCATGCCGTAAATAAATGGAGTATATAAGTCAATCAGCACTAAAAGTTTGCTTGTGCGAATCAAACTCGCCCAATAATTTGGACGCGTAGAATAATTCATTTCCTTGTAATTTATAACCATCATACTTCAACGATACTGTCAGGCCATTTATTTTATTGAATCACATGGATATTTTGAATGTGCATCACGCCCATTCCTCTGAAGAAATCTATGGTGAATGTATA
>NW_019384347.1:252589-253619 GCF_000671375.1 Centruroides sculpturatus
TTTTAAACTTATATTTTAAGTTTTTAATTTTTAAACTTTTTTTGTAAGTTTCAAATTTTAAACTTTTTTTTTAGTTTTAATTTTTAAACTTATATTTTAAGTTTTTAATTTTTAAACTTTTTTTGTAAGTTTTAAATTTTAAACTTATATTTTAAGTTCATAATTTTAAACTTTTTTTAAGTTATAAGTTATAAACTTTCTTTTAAAACCATTTTCGCCGTTATCTCGATTGTTTTTTCTTGCAGGTGTCAGCACTCCAGAACCAAATAAATAAATAGTTGTTTAATTCACAACAAAATAACTATGTAGAAAAGGCGAAACTTTCTGAAGTTCTGTATTCTGTAAAAATAAAATAAAAATAATTAAGATTTTCATCTAAAATATTCAAATATTTGCATAATTTTTAAAAACAACATCTTTATATTCTTTTAAAATATAAATGTCTACGATTGAAACGTAATCATATTACTCGCTGTAGAGCAGTGGAATGAAACTAAGCTTATGTTTTAAGTTTTTTAATCCCGGATTTCCACAAAACAACTACATTTTCGGTATTCTTCAGCTTGAACTAATCCTTCATTGCTCGTCTCAGAAAGGTTCCTTAACAGTTCAAGCTGCAGGATTCCAAAAATGTAGAAAGCTATTGACTCTGAGCAATCAAGCAATACTGCGACGTGTGATTTATAATGTATCCAATTATATTACTGTTAATATCACATAAAGTTACTAAATAAACTTTCTATACATGCATTTATGCTGTTGCTTTCGCAGTGTCGCAAGACTACAATTTTACAGGATTTTGTATTAGAGAAAAACACGAAACACATACATAATTTAAATCAGTTAACCAACTTATTCATTAAAATTGTGTTTCTTAAACACTGGTTTAGACTTATACTATCTACAACTGGATAAAACCATCGAACACTAGCAGTTGGTCGTACATCCGAATCGAATGTATACACAAGTCAATTGATATATAGAAATTCAATCAATATTTTGGGGTGGTATGTATGACATTATCTAAGTT
>NW_019384347.1:259182-269576 GCF_000671375.1 Centruroides sculpturatus
GTCGGTTATCCGAAGGAATTCCAGTCGACAAATTTAAATTTTCGCCAGTGCTGTGGCGCTGCAATCTTTGGCTATGTCTTCGGCTACTCAAATATTTTACGTTTCTGATACTAAATTAACTTCTGAAGTATAATTTTTTATTGTTTTAATATTTTTCAATATATTTATTTTGTACGTACAAAATAAAAAAATAATTTTTAACGCTACAATAGTCTTTGTTAGGCTTAACATCGACGAAAATTCAACGCGAAGCAATATGCAACAGAGAAAAATGTCAAGATGGGATCAATTAATATATTTTTTCGTTTATAATCGGTTATCCGAAACATCGATTTTCCGAACAACCCCAGGCCCCAATTGATTTTGATAATCGACGCTCTACTGGATACATATAGGCTACATGCATACAAAGCCAATAAAAACGATTTATTCTAGCAGATGTGAATGATCGAAGTGTGGAGATTGGATGGATGAATTGATGGAATATTTCGGCGTTATCCCATAGAAAGTCCTCTCGAAAGGCATCCCTTGGTATCCAAGGGATGCCTTTCGAGAGTACTTTCTATGGGAATCTGGTTTCTACTTAGGTGTTAAACACGAAAAAACCTGGAAAACATAAAAGCAGCCCGTTGAATCGGCTTGAACCCACAATAAATTACTAGTGTTTAATGGTTTTGTCTATTCGGCCATTAATGGACTTTCTGTGGAAATCGTCTGCTATCCAAATAATAATGAATACAGTATTTTGAAAAATATATTAGGTTCTAAGATCTGAAACAGAGAAAATACTCTGTTTCAAAACATTGAAAAAATCTCACAAAATTGTACTTTGTGATCTGGATTTTCTGAACATACGATAACGGGTTTCTGAAAATGCTTGGTGTAATGAAGAACGGGCCTGGATATATCGAACGGTAGTCCGTCTGATATATCCGAACGGACTACCTCCGAAAAATACCTAGAAATTTTTGACTCGTCCGGATTTGAACCAGGGTTCCCCAAAACAATAGGCTGCAATCTAAACCGTTCAGTCATCAGGCTAATGAATCTGGATTGCGTGGAAATAATTGTGCATGAGCAGAGCTGCAAGTGTAACAAGATCCATTGGCGATCTATTAATATATATATAGGCCATTACGATGATATAACACCATAGAATTTGAACTATGCCAGTTGCATGGCTGAGGTTGTTATGGCATTAGCTTATCTCTAGGAGAATCGAGAACATCACATTCTTGAACAAAAAACTGAAAATTGACTAGTTACAGGTTTCTTTGCTCTCTGTTAGGTCGCCAGGTTTCTTGAATGTCACTGAAAGTTAGGTTTGGCACATTTAATAAAATCAAAATAAAAGGTTATAAACGTACTGTACTGTACAGCTTACACTTAGTACGCGCACATACCATTACAAAAATTCCAAATCAATAGACAATTTTCTGACCGATCATATCTTTTCGTTTTTGACGAGACGAGAACGAGAAGAGAAGGGATTTCACGACCGAAGACCCCAGCATCAAATCTAGACGGTGGAGAAACTCCAGGAATTTTTCGGGATTGGTCTGTTCCGGATATGTTAGTTCCATCCCTCGTTGACTTGCAATCTCATTACGGGCCTGAATGTACCCATAAAAGGCCCGAAAAAATGTCCTTTTGTTGTCCACAGGGCAGAAAGAACAAAAAGAAAAAAAATATATATCATAAAATTTTGATGTCTATTTTATAAACTAACTTTTAGAATAAAGTGTTTGCTAGTATAATACAACAAAATATTAATACACAAATTGAAAAGAGCTTTTTATAAGTCTATGCTCAGAAATATTTTCGTAACGAATTATAGAAATCATGTTTGGAATACTATTTTTGAATGCGTCTTTTTGTGATTAAATATATATCTTAAAAAGGTGTAAAATGTGCGTTTTGAATTATCATCATCAAAAAATAAGTACATTTATTTCTTTAGTGTAAATTTCTGGCATTTATGGTCTACATTTAAGTGTATCATAAAAACAGTAAATTTCAGAAAGGGTACTTTCCACGATATAAAGTCGTAGTTTATCGTGGTACAGTACTTCTATAAACACGAGCGAAGTCGGTTCCATTTGATGCAAAGACGACACGCTTTCACTCTGTCATACGAGCGGCGACGATTCAATATTAGGATATGATTGAGCAGTTTTTTATATTCAAGGAATAAATTTCCTACATATGAACTTGCTAATTAACATCCCTGAACGAAATTAGATAGATGACTGGCACGACTCTATTGCCAACAGGAAAAATACTGTATAATGNGTCTTCATCGATGGATTCGCCTTTGTTTGAAGATCCATTTCCAATTGCTGACGTCTCTTTGTTTCCATTCGCTTCTACAAAATAATAATTTAACAATTTATCTTTCGTAATTTTTATCATAATTATCATATTCAAATAAATTCATTATAAGAAATTTCATCCGGTTAATAAGTTTATATAGAAATATAGACTATATGTATAAGGCATAACCTGTAGAGGAAGACAGAAAGTAGTACCATTGTATAAACAGTGACGTAATATAATACAATTACTATGAAAATAAATTTGAACTCAGATCTCTCTCATTGTGAAAGAATTAAAGCATTCAAAATATGATACACTACAAAAATCTGCGTACGTTCAACGAATTGTCTGTGTTTTAATTGGACTTGAATACGGGTGCAGATTACGAGTTCGACTTCTATTAAATAAACGGGTTTCGATAATAATAATCACACCGACTTTATCGACTTTATATACAAGAATTTACATTTAACTTTTGTGTTACATATCACAATAATTCGAATTTAGTTCTCGATGTCTCAGTTCTACAAACGTTTATCTTACATTTAAACATTATCTGTCAATGTCACACTCTCAAAGAATTAAGAGAAAGCTTAATTTTAAAAATACGGATGAGTTGTATACAATATTGTAAGTGCTAATAACGTGTAAAATCTTCATAAAAATCGATTCTCCACCAGACGTGATGGGTGACCCACTTCTATTTTTATTTCTTCGACCTTTAATCATCAAAATTGAATAGCCTCGATGTCCCTTATGTTCAAGTTACCGTGAAAATTTCGGTTTATAATGTTTACTTTCCCGAAATATTAAACGAAATAGACGTAGTCTCACACTCACACATACACATATATTTAGGGAATTACTTTTTTCACTATTTCGTGTGCGTAGGTGTCAAAATACGACGATTCCAAAAACACTAAAGGTCAAATGCCTCACGATTAAATTATTATAGCAGCCGAAAAATAAAATTAATCCATAATTGGATTAATTTTATTTTTGTGTTAAAATTGCTTATGTGTTAAAATTGCAGAAAATTTAAAGATTATTAGAAATTTCTTGACGTATACTTTGACAGACGATAAATTACTTGTCAATTAAATTTGATATCAGTAATGAGTACACAGCAAAACAATGAATTATGTAAAAAAAAACAACATTGTGTCTTTTGCGATCATTTCATTCGTTTGTTCACTCCACCTGAATAATGTTTTCGGTGAATTTTTATTTAATGTACGTTAAAGTTGTTATTTAAACAGTAACAAATATCATTATCAAAAGTGTTTTTGATGAAATAAAATGGATCTTTCTAGAAATAAACATTTTGAAATTAATTTTTACTATTTTTGAATTGTTTCGAATATAATAAACTACGACACGCAACACACGAGAAAGACGGCGGGTGGATAATTAATATTATGTTACTAAATTTAAAGAGATTTTAACACAATGAGTTTAACATTAAATCATTCCTTAATAATTTTTAAACAAATTATTTTATGAATCGGAAAATTTTTTATAATGTATTTGTGACCTCACCTTTATCCAATACTTTTTCTTTATTATTTGATACTGATGGTTCTTCGTTTATTCCCAGTATTTCATCGGCGGCCTGTAAAAAGTGAAAAAATTCTGATTCCTCATACGATAATCTTACAATATTCGTAGGTTTTTTTTTTAAACTCAGAAAATATTTTTTAAATAATAAACAAACAATTTGCAGCCATTTTAAATAACGTATTTTATAAGATTGTGCATTGTTGAAATGGGTTTTTTCAGTTTTAAATTTTTAAATGATAAGAATTATTAAATTAGTTTCAATTAAATTGTAACTTACAATAAAAGACGATTCTCTTTTTCTCTTTTCATCAGCAATTCTTTTGCTATTCCGTCCCGCCAAAGCTCTTAGTTGCATGAGAGCATTTTTCATCTCTGTACGGGAATCTTCTATGCTTTTCTTTTTCGGATTAGATGGTAAACGTCCATCGCTATCATGGACTTCCATTTCAATATTATCATCTAGGCAATAAACACAGAAATTCGTAAAACTTTCTTCTCCACAATTCAAAAATTATATACGAATTTGAGAAAGAGAAACAAAGCAAAAAACAGAAAGTTTACACCAAATAAACAGATGAAATTTTTATTCTGGTAAAATATTTTGGAACTCTATTCTACAGCAAATCCACAAAAATATAAGATAAAAATTAGAAAAAAATCAATTGATTTCTATTTAGAAATTTTTTAATTTAAACGTGATATATCAGCATAAATATTGCATTGTGATTTGATATTATTAATTGTGTGGAAAGTGTAAGTTGTTTCGATCATAAAGTCAACTGAAAATGTAATATTACTGAAAAGTTATTCTCAGTCGAAGTAAATGAACGGATATTTATTAAAATATACTCAAAAGCTTACTTTATCTTAATTGATAGAAGTATTAAAAAGTGTGAATAAAATGTGCTTTATATATTCAGTTTTTAGATTAACTTCAAAACTGTAAATAATCAAATGTTCATTTATATTACAGTTGTGACAACTTTTTATAAGATTATTTTAAATTAACAAGAGATTTTAATCTTATTTTTGAATATCTTATCTTATTGTAAAAATGCTGTTGTAATTTCTGTTTGCTACTGTCTGTTTGCTATTCATCTTAATGGAACCCAATATTTAAATATTAGAAATGATGCAGAAATAAAATAATTGATTGTTATTCATTTGCATAAAATACGTTTAATGCCGTTTAATAATTGTTTCCAGCAGAAAACGAATGCAAAGTTAAATATCGTTTCACCGTATAACATTTTTATTGGGATTTCTAAACATGCCGTAGAATATTACTGTTAATTGCATGTCTTTATATTCATTGCGAACACGTTATTAAACAGTTAATTAATATAATTATACAATAAAAAGTATTTAACTTACTCAAAATATTCATTTTGTAAATTAAACTTTTGTATTCGCTAATTTTTCACTGAACAATCGCAGCAAAAGTATTCTCTATATTTATTGTTTATGTAACAATGGAAAACGGGCTTACCGAACGATAATAGCAGCGCGTGCTAAGAATTACGCATGTCGATCAATTTTATTTTGGGGTATTTATTTTTTTGGTGTGTAACTACAAAGTAAGACGAGTGCGATAATAAGTGAGAATGTTTGTTTGTCACTTCTCGGTCGTTCGATCAATTGCTACGGAACTCGGTACTTACTTTCAAATTCTTCTAATGTACTGTACATCATGTCGTACATTCCACCCCAAAATATCGATTGAATTTCTATAAATCAATTGATTTTTGTTTATATTCGATTTCCTGGATTACTCGTAGAGCCATTTATCGATAAAAATTTAACAAAATAATTAACTACAAGAAGGGGCATAATTCAATAAAATATATATTATATTTACCAAATTACTTCCACAATAATTTAGCGCGAAATAGATGCGTTAATAGGTCGTTAATGCGACAGATAGCACATACCAGTCGCCTGCGTGCAGTGTAGCAGTGTTTTTCCCCCGTACATCATACCTTTTCCGTTAGCAATAGAGCCGTGCCGGTTATGTATCTAACATCGTTTGGGGGAAAATTTTTGTATTGAAATAACATGAATTACGGTACAAATCGGAAGTTCGTATATAGCCAACTTCACATAAACTTCATTCCGGGATGCATCTTTCCTCGTACGTCACTCAAGTGTCGAGTTGCCGTAACCAAATAAACAAATGAATTTTAACCAGCGATTATTGATGCCAGGCTGCAACTTTTCGAATAGCGGAGGGCAAGGCTATACACGCTGTCATTGCAAAAAAGAAGTTGTAAAAGCAAGGGACTCTTGTGAAATTCAAAGTGTCATAACAGTTTAAGTTGTTGCAATAAATAAAATTGTATAACGTTAATCACATAATATATGTGTAAGTTTACTATTGCGTAGTCTATTATTTTTCTTTTCTAATTAACAATTTACTGCTCGTTTTAGGTTCAATAGTTTATTTACATGTGTTGTTACTTAAGCTTTCTCCTATTTTAACTATCGTTCTTCTTACGAAGGTTTTGGAGATTTCTAACTTTCAAGTTGTTTCGATCGAGGCACTATTTTCTTTCGATGGCGTCTGTTTCACTCTTTAGAATTGTGTGCTTACTACATCGGACTTATTATCGTGCTTACTATCTCCTTATAGATGGAACAGAGGGCCTTGTGGTAGTTACCTACCACAAGGCTCTGTTTCAGCCTAGGCAATTCTATCAAACGGTAGGTAACTACAACATCGTTTGATAGAATTGCCTAGGCTGAAACATTCGGAAAGGATAAATATCTACAAACTGTTCGGGATAAGGACTGCATGAATATAGATAGTCCATTTGTATGTTACTGTAGGCCTATAATCATACAATTTAGCAAAATCGCTATAAAGGAAATTGCCTTCAACTTTGACGTTAGAAACGATGACGTCATCTATGTTTATACAAAATATATTTTATCATCCTGCTATTGGACGCCATTTACTAAAATCGTTATAAAAAGTTTTAATTGGCAAAAATTTAAGCTTTTGTAATTTTGAGTAACATTTTAAATAAAATTCATTTGTTTCCATGCAATTTCATCTTTATAAGCATAAACTTAACCGCTCGGACATTCAGCCTTCATAATGGTAGTCTAAATCCTGTATCTAAAAGACCTAAAAGATTGAATTGGAGAAAACTGGTTTGAAATGGACTTTATTACACTTACATATAGTAGAATGACTTTTAGCAAAACTTTTGTAAAAGTTTGGTGGACATCAAAGCCGTTTAGTTTGAATTCTTGCTAGTACCTTTTATATTTATATATATATATATATAGGCTACATGCGTACAAAGCCAATAAAAACGATTTATTTTAGCAGATGTGGATGATCGAACTGTGGAGATTGGATGGATGAATTGATGGAATATTTCGGCGTTATCCCATAGAAAGTCCTCTCGAAAGGCATCCCTTGGGTACCAAAGGATGTCTTTCGAGAGTACTTTCTATGGGAATCTGGTCTCTATTTACGGTAGGTGTTAAACACAAAAAATACCTGGAAAACATGAGGCCAGCCCGTTGAATTGGCTTGAACCCACAATAAATTACTAGCGTTTAATGGTTTTGTCTATTCGGCCACTAATGGACTTTCTGTGGAAATCGTCTGCTATCCAAATAATAATGAATACAGTATTTTGAAAAATATATTAGATTCTAAGATCTGAAACAGAGAAAATATTCTGTTTCAAAACATTGTAAAAAATTGTACTTTGTGATCTGGATTTTCTGAACATACGATAACGGGTTTCTGAAAATGCTTGGTGTAATGAAGAACGGGCCTGGATATATCGAACGGGTCTGATATATCCGAACGGACTACCTCCGAAAAATACCTAGAAATTTTTGATTCGTCCGGATTTGAACCAGGGTTCCCCAAAACAATAGGCTGCAATCTAAACCGTTCAGTCATCAGGCTAATGAATCTGGATTGCGTGGAAATAATTGTGCATGAGCAGAGCTGCAAGTGTAACAAGATCCATTGGCGATCTATTAATATATATATAGGCCATTACGATGATATAACACCATAGAATTTGAACTATGCCAGTTGCATGGCTGAGGTTGTTATGGCATTAGCTTATCTCTAGGAGAATCGAGAACATCACATTCTTGAACAAAAAACTGAAAATTGACTAGTTACAGGTTTCTTTGCTCTCTGTTAGGTCACCAGGTCCCTTGAATGAGTTAGGTTTGGCACATTTAATAAAATCAAAATAGAAGGTTATAAACGTACTGTACTGTACAGCTTACACTTAGTATGCGCACATACCATTACAAAAATTCCAAATCAATAGACAATTTTCTGACCGATCATATCTTTTCGTTTTTGACGAGACGAGAACGAGAAGAGAAGGGATTTCACGACCGAAGACCCCAGCATCAAATCTAGACGGTGGAGAAACTCCAGGAATTTTTCGGGATTGGTCTGTTCCGGATATGTTAGTTCCATCCCTCGTTGACTTGCAATCTCATTACGGGCCTGAATGTACCCATAAAAGGCCCGAAAAAATGTCCTTTTGTTGTCCACAGGGCAGAAAGAACAAAAAGAAAAAAAATATATATCATAAAATTTTGATGTCTATTTTATAAACTAACTTTTAGAATAAAGTGTTTGCTAGTATAATACAACAAAATATTAATACACAAATTGAAAAGAGCTTTTTATAAGTCTATGCTCAGAAATATTTTCGTAACGAATTATAGAAATCATGTTTGGAATACTATTTTTGAATGCGTCTTTTTGTGATTAAATATATATCTTAAAAAGGTGTAAAATGTGCGTTTTGAATTATCATCATCAAAAAATAAGTACATTTATTTCTTTAGTGTAAATTTCTGGCATTTATGGTCTACATTTAAGTGTATCATAAAAACAGTAAATTTCAGAAAGGGTACTTTCCACGATATAAAGTCGTAGTTTATCGTGGTACAGTACTTCTATAAACACGAGCGAAGTCGGTTCCATTTGATGCAAAGACGACACGCTTTCACTCTGTCATACGAGCGGCGACGATTCAATATTAGGATATGATTGAGCAGTTTTTTTTATATTCAAGGAATAAATTTCCTACATATGAACTTGCTAATTAACATCCCTGAACGAAATTAGATAGATGACTGGCACGACTCTATTGCCAACAGGAAAAATACTGTATAATGTACAGGGGCACTACTAAAAAACTGAGAAAATTGTGACGAAAAGTTGCAGACCGGCATTGTGACGATGCCACAACAAATAATCGGTTGTTAGAATTAGTTATGTGGCCAGTCCATTTGCCATGCCCAAACCCATGACCAACTGCCAGGGTTTGGTGGTGGTTTTATGCACTCGGCTACCGGAACGCGCTTATTAAAATTAAGAAAGTACTGCTTAGAAATAAAAAAAACCCGAGTGGATAGATGTAGAAAATTAAATACTTATACAGTAGATTTTTCACAGGGTAACACTCGTTTTGCACACAGGCAAGTGCGATATGCTACCTGTCGCAGTAATTATATAGCGAATCTCTTTCTCGTTATATCAATGTCGCAGTAATTAAGTAAATATAATAGATATTAAAATTNCATTTTGTTGTTTCCTGCTAATAATATAAATATTTCGTCAATGAAATATGAAGATTAAATTATCCATAGTTTATGTAAAAATGTTGGTTTAAAAATACTACTACGAAAGTAATGGAAGCATAATTACAATAAATAATCGGAAATAATGAAAAATGATATAATTAAATCTTTTGAAAGAGTTAAAAATTTCCTATTAGAAAGACACGAGTGGTCTTCTGTAAATTTTATCAAAAATCGTTAAATATAAGAAATGAATTCAAATGCTGAACTTTTACAAGTGTGCATTAATCAAATTCAATGGATTTTGTAAACCACCAGCAAAAATGATCAAATGTTCGTTTGTAACACAAAATTCTTCAATAATTAAATATCTTAATTAGTCTTTTCATAACTTTGCCCATTCTTAAAGTAATATTTAAATATTTACAATTTGATTAATGCATTATTTTTTTAATTTTGAACATATAATTTATAACCCGAATGATTTCGTGCTGTCATTTAAAATGTATAGAATCGTTGTAGACACAGAAGAAAAAACGAAAATCTTAAATATACCAAAACACTATTCAAAGTGAAAGTTTAGCAAAGAATGACAATAAATTTATAAAGTAAAAAAATATTTAAAAAATATTTTCTTACTTCATCATCGTCTTCATCGATGGATTCGCCTTTGTTTGAAGATCCATTTCCAATTGCTGACGTCTCTTTGTTTCCATTCGCTTCTACAAAATAATAATTTAACAATTTATCTTTCGTAATTTTTATCATAATTATCATATTCAAATAAATTCATTATAAGAAATTTCATCCGGTTAATAAGTTTATATAGAAATATAGACTATATGTATAAGGCATAACCTGTAGAGGAAGACAGAAAGTAGTACCATTGTATAAACAGTGAGGTAATATAATACAATTACTATGAAAATAAATTTGAACTC